>NW_005841905.1:2050781-2054812 GCF_000455745.1 Alligator sinensis
TTGAGCAGGGGGTTGGACTAGATGACCTCCTGAGGTCCCCTCCAAACCTAATTTTCTATGACTCTGTTTTTCTAACTCATCTATGGAGGACTTGCTGGGTAAATACACATATTTCTACCAGCCCAGAAAAGGTAATAGGTGAAGGCCAGTATGCAGCATGACAGGTGCATGTTCCATGTGACCCATGGGTGCAAGGCAGATTCTCTTGTTAGCAATGCAGTACATTCAGAGAATTTTATAGTGCAGTGAATTATAGTCAAAGAATACTTTTGCTCATGCAGCATTTCTTAGACTTCAGTGAAGAAACACTGCTACTAATATTCAATAGAATGGATTTGTACCAAAGATAATAAGCATACATAAGCTTTTTGTTTGTAAAGTTTGGGCCACTGTAGTCAAAACAAGGGGTTAGTCAAAATTGATTTAGTATAGAAGTTTCCACCGCTATTACTTTATTTCTGAAAATAAATCGGTGGGCATGCATGTGAACATGCATATAAATCAGAGATTCTCAACCACATGCTGTGAGATCTTTTCAAGGGTGTTACTGGGTGCTAGTACCCTTAAGTGTACAAACATGATTCACAAGATAAATCCAGACATTTCAAATAGGAATTCATACGGTTAAAAACATTCTGACCTGTTGTCATCTGAATTCTTTGCAACAGTAGAATTGCTCTCTCATTTTTCTATAGTCAAAAAATGAGTGAAAACTAAGAGGTAGCATTTTCTGAAGGATGTCTTGAATCTACCGAGGGATATCTTGAGATTACAAGAGTTGAGAACCCCTGGTGTGAACTATAAATAGACATTATAAGTATATGTATGACAACCCCTCTGACTCCATCTTCCAAAGAGGTAATATGCCTGCTTTTAATAAGTGTTGTCTTTGCCTCTTACTATACTTACTGAGTCTGATGCGTCTAATCAACTAATTGATTGAATATGGCTGTTTGCAGATCTGAGTACTGTATTTTCTCGTATTCAACAATGTCATCTAAGCCCCTCTGTGGGACATGTTCAGTGGTCTCCTTTCCTCCCCTTCAGCCTCTCCCATGCCTGGTGGTCCTTAAACCAGCCCACATCATACAGAAAGTGCAAAGCTTCTGTCACGTATCTTTAGGCAGTCCCTCACAGTGGCTCCTTCCCGTCAGAGCCAACAAGCTGCTTTGTATCCCGAGTCTATAAGTTCATGCTCTCCAGTTCCTGCAAAGCCCCTGCTTCAGGGAAAGCAAAGTCAACAATAAACCCCCAGAAAACAACCATGCTGTAACTCCTGGGCCTGGCTTATACATATCTCTGCTCCTCCCCTTCCTGGCCACCTGGCCTGGGGTTCCCTTAACAGGAATCGGTGGCTTCCTATTAGCCTAAACAACAGGCATACTACTACTGTTTTCTGCAGTCCTGTCTCTCTCAATCAGCTGCCCAGGATTTGGTTTCTGTAATTGGCCAATTTAACCCTTTGGCAACTGCAACTCTCTTAGTTCTGCTATAGACCTTGGATAGTGCCTCTGACAGTTGATTGCTATTTCTGGAGCACTGGGCCAGACAGCAACTCCATGACAGTTTGAAGCTTGAATTATACCCCTTATGGAGCCCTCTTGAAGGTACTATGACTCTCTCTGGGCTCTCTTCTCTTAGTAACGGGGTAGGGACCTGGTTATACTTTTTATGGTCTTGATCTTCCACTAAATAAGATAACCTTTCTTATGACAGTTTTGCTGTTTGCTAGATGCTCCTCGTCTCTCTCCTCCTACTTCACAACCCTGAAAACTATTTAGCTCTTTTCAAATCATAGAACTATCCATGGAAACCAGTCTTCAGCAGCAGCTAGGGTTTAGGCTTTTTAGTTGAACAGAAAAGGGAGGGTGAGTCAACTGAAGATTAATCTCTGCCCCTGTTCCATGCAGCTATAATCTTACAAAAATCTTTTTTTCTTCATTTTGCCTTTCAAAAACAAGGTGCATGTTATACTGTGGGGTGTGTTGTATGCAAAAAATACAGTACAGTATTTCCAATACTGAACCTCAAATGTACTAAACAGATACTGGCCACAGGCCAAGGAATTGGGACCCCAAATGTCAGCATCAGCCCCACCAGTTGACAACAGTTTAAAGCCATCAATTATGTCCAGACAATAATCATATGGAGGTGGTATCACAGTTCCAAGACTTAGGTACACACAGCCCACAGTACAATTTATGGAATAGATGGCCGCACTTTGGCAAATTCCTTAAACGTCTAGTTAATCAATTTAGTAAAACACCTTTGTTTCCCAAAATGTTTTGATAAGACCAGTCATAGTGAAATGCTTTGAAGAATATAAGCCATGGCAAATGAAAAAGGAAAGCAGGAAGCTCTTGAGTCTTGTAATTCAATATGTAACCAACAATAGAGATGCTTAATTCACATGGGATGCACATGGGATTCCAAGGGAAAATAACCCTTGGAATTAGGTGCTCTCTCTGCTTACATTAGATGCAGATGAAAAAAGGGGAAAATAAGCAAAAAAAATTGTCGTGCAAGGTTTATATGTGGTATGTGTGGCTCTTAATAAGAAAATCTCTCAGAGAAAAAAACAAGTAAAGGAGCTAAACAAGGAATTAAAAACAGGAAAAAGAACTAAACAAAGAGTCAAAATGACAAACAGAGTGTCAGTAAGCTTAACACCTCTTTTAGCACATAGTTTAGGAAGCACAAAGAAATGTCTGAGTGGCTGCTTAACTGAATGCACTCAGGAAGAAGCAGAAAAGTTGGAATGGCAGAGAGGCAGAGGATTTAAAAAGTGCATATCAAGAAGCTCAGGAACAATTAACCAAGGCAAAGAAAAGTGCTTGGGTAGATTATTCAAAATATTGGATAATAAAAGAAAAAAAAGAAGAATTAAAAGTGCAAAGTAATGCATCAACGGGACAGGATGCTGCTCTTTATGTCCTCATGAAGCCCAGTGTGCCTCCTTTCTGGTATATCAACAATGAGGAGGAGGAGGGAATAGATAGGTTTCATCAGGAATGTGATTCTGAATATGAGCTTTGGTTTCAGCAAAACAGTACAAATGAAAGTTGGTCTGTAGTGAAGCCAAAGGCAAAACAGTGTCCCACTGGGGTATGCAATGTTATCATGAAAAAGATGTTGCAATCCCTAGGTCTAAATCTAAAACTCTTATGTCCTATATATTGGGCAGAAGACTTATGCAAAAATGGAATGTTGTGACCTGAAGAAAGGCATTTGATGCCTGAAATCTTGTCCAAGAGATCTCCCAATTAGACAGTTCATAGGATCATAAGAAAGTAAGGCTGAAAGGGACCTCAAAGTCATTTAGTCCAGCCTCCTGCTCAAGGCAGAATCATCCCTGACTAAAACCATCCCAGCCTAATCTGTCTAACCTGCTTTTGAAAGCATCCAAGGATGGAATGACCTAGTCGGGGATAGTTCTGCTTTGAGTAGGGGGTTAGACTAGATCAGTGGTTCTCAACCTTTTTTGTACCAGGACTTCTGTAAACATTGATGGTCAGACCCCCCCTGGCCCTGCCAATGTCCCTCATGTCGGGACCCAGGGTAGCTGGCCAGCAGCTCTCCCTGACTCCCACCCGGGCAGTGGTCGGCAGAGGGTCGGTCCGGGGGCCTTAGAAGGCCGTCAGGCGGATACCTGTGACGCTTGGAGTGGAATTAATTAGGCGGACGCTTATCGGTTGCAAAGCAAGATTATTTACTCACGCCGTCAAGGTGGTGAAAGACGGAGGTTAGAAATACTTGGTTAGTTATAGCTTATAGGTCGTAGGTCGGTCTGCATAAGAGTTCAGTGGTCGGGCAGAGAAAAGGTTGGGCCGGCAGGTCGTTGATTTACGTCTGAGATTGGGTCGAGGAGCTAGGGGGCCACTGGCAAGTGATCAAGTTGTCAGTTACTCTGATACGTGTGATCAGAGGTCTCCAAGGTTCGTACGGAGGTCCCCCTTCTTCTTCTCCTTTGCGGAAGTGTATTGGGGTTTTATTTGTGTAATAGCCAATTGCTTTTCGCCACGTCATAAATT
>NW_005841905.1:2054822-2062446 GCF_000455745.1 Alligator sinensis
CTTTTTGACATGTGCAGCAAAAAGGCGGTTACTGGCAAAAACTTTTGTTAACCCTTAGTTAACTTAGCGCAAAACAAAACTGCTTTGAATGGTTTTACTTGCTTGTGACATGGGCACTACTTAATTGGGTTGTGACACCTCACTCTTGACCCACAGCCCCCCATGCCCCTATCCCTGCTGGTGACCCTCACTCTCAGCCTGGTGCCCCCCACCTCCAGACCCCAGCCTTCCAGTATGTATGGTTGGGGGGTGGGTGTGTCAGCCAGGGGAGGTGTTCGGTATAGAGAGGCATGTGTCCCCTCCAGATTTATGCAGACAAGGGGCTCTGGCCTGGCCAGAACAGCATGGGCAGGAGCCACCACTGTGGTCCAGTGTACGAGTCCTAGCGCAGGAGGGTGGAGTGGGGCAGCAAGACTAGTTGCTGCCGCTGCCACCACCATGAACCCCATGCCAGCCTCTGCACTAGCAGCACAAGGAATAACGGACAAGGAGAGAAGCCTATGCTTCACTCACCTCCTCCCACCACCACCATGTGCTCCAAGCCATGGCCCTATCCATGGCCCAGCTGCTAGCAACTAGTCTCGCTGCCCCTCTCCACCCTTGTGCGCTGCAACCCACCCACTGGGCCACAGAGGCAGCTCCAGCCTGTGCTGGTCCAGCCAGGCTGTAGCCCTGGGCCAATACAAATCTGGGGAGGGTACATGCCTTCCCTGCCCTGCCCCAGACACATCACCTGTGCCCCTCCCCCCCAACCCCCACCCCAAAGACTTACTTGCACGGAGCTCTGGGAGATGCTCTCCACCCCGAGTGGTTGCCATGTGAATGTGTATGCACGAACATGCACATGGTGTCCCTTGCATCCCACTCCCCCAGGCCCAAGCAGCCCCTTGCAGGCTGGAATACTGCCAGGCTGCAAAGGGAAATCCTTGCTTTTCCACAGTTTTCTGTGATTGTTCGTGACCTTTCGAATATTCTTGAGACCCACTTTTGGTTCGCAACCCATGGGCTGAGAAACACTGGTCTAGATAACTTCCAACCCCAATTTTCTATGACTCGATGATGGAAATTCCACCGTTTCTCAAGGTAGCTTGTTCCAATGCTTGACCACCATGAAAGTCAGAAAGTTCTTCCTAATCTCCAACCTAAATGTCCCTTACTGCAGATTCAGGCCATTACTCCCAGTCCTGTGCCATACAGCCACAGAGAAAAGCCTATCACCATTCTCTCTGGAATCACCTTTCAGTATTTGAAGACTATCAAATCCCCCCTCAGTCTTCTCTTCTCTAGATTAAATAATCCTCACAGCTGAGGGCCAGTGGTAATTGTTTATTGGAGGGGCCCATGGCCAGATAAAATGGCCTGGCAGGCTGGATCCAGCCCATGGGCCACATTGTGCCCACCCATGGTCTACTGCAACCTCCAGGTTCTTCTCTATCATATCTTGAGTACTCTCTAATTAAAGATGTCACAAAAAATCCTTGTCTTTCACAAATATAGAAGCCTCTCTTCAAGAAAGACTCCTCTATACTTCTGAGTAATATCTAATGGCAGCTTATATAAGTTAGCCAAGTTTGTACAACCAAAAGTGATAAAGCTGCCAGAAATACATACTTGATACTCACATAGGAGGACAAATAGCCTCTGACAATGTCTCTGAAATACACAATATCTTAACCGAGCAAATGCTCCAAAAATTAACCCTACCAAGTCCAAGGGGGGATTTAGCAGTCTGCAAACATTTTTTTTTTAAAATAGCTACTACCGTTAAAAACATGAACTAATTATGCAGTAAACTGAAAAAAACAGTTATGTTCTCCAAGTCTTCCTCCTGGTGAGACGTGCTACAGGACAAAATAAACTCTTCAAATCCTATAATTATACGTAAAACACATAATGGGCTTTAAAAATAACTTACGTAGAAAATATTAAACAAATAGGTGCTTTCCAAACAACAAATTACCACAAAAAAGTGTTTTCAGAATAAAATATAAATAATAATTAGGAAAAAAATAATTAAATTTTGGTACGTTAATATATCCATATTAATTGTTTTATGGCCTCACTTTTCAATTCTGCATCAACCTGTAATGCTCTCACAAAACTACCTTAACTCACATCTCACTTTCTTTTTTGTGTTGTTTTCTTCTGTCCCCTCTCTTCCTCTAGTCTAAAGATTAAATCTTGTATCCAAAGTGCTGTTTTACTGTAACAATTCAGTTGCTAAATGTCATACCAAACAGTATGTTCAAAGGAGAGGACATTAGACTATTTGTATACAGCTGTGAGTGTGCTGGTATCAGAAATCAGAACACAGAGCCAGTACTCAAGGTGCAAGTACTGCAGAAATAAAATAATGTCTTGTCTTGTGCCAGAAAACTGATAGAGAAGTTGTCAAGGGCCTTGGTCCTAAAATCTAACTTTAGCAGCAGAGATTGGACAGGACTGGCTACAGCTACAAAATAATTGAACAAGCACTGTAATAATAATGTAATAATAATTGTCAGAGATAAGATCTTTTTTAGACCCAGTGAAAGCCTGGACCAGGGCCAACTTTTTAAGTTAATTTTGTAGGCTGATTTTGTGGAACCATTACCTAAAAAACAAGAGGGTAAAAAAATACATGTAGCGTGAAATGCATTTTGCAAATTAATATAGGCTTTTCCAGTGTGCAATAACCTTGCTTCAACTAGACATTGTGGGCTGATACAGAATGATTTTTTCCACTGGAGTTCATAGATAGACTAAGAAAATTAATTTTACAAATTTTGCAAAATAGTTTGTTAACATTAGAAAGAAAATCCTAACAGAATTTCTCTCTCTCTTATCATCCTGTCTTTGGGACAGCTGGAAAGATCAAACAGAATTATCAAATTGATCTTGAAAATGTATGTTGAAAAAATTGGGATAGACTCCAAGTATAAGGGCAAATTTGGGATAGGCTCATTTCTATTACTTGCCACAGCAATCAAAACTATTCTTGTAGTGCAACAAATCACATTCACTTTGAAGTAATGACAGAAAGAAAAATGAGGATGCCAACACGCTTGTTATGGGAAGTTAGCTGCCTACATGTTAAAGAGACAGAACTGATGTTTTTGTGCAAAAATTGTAACACCGCCATTAAAAGCTGTATTTCTGTGTGGCTAACATTCTGGGGATATCAAAGAAAAAAGCAAAAACAAATGTGGGTAAACAGGCTTAAAAAAATTATTGGAAAGTAAAAGACCCCGTCAGGCGTCTGCTATACATAGCACTGAACCTATGCTGTACAACTGAGTCTCTTTTATATTGTCAAATGAAGTGTATTTGCATCTAAAATTAGAATTATTGAAAATAAAAATGTAAATAATATGTATATATAAAAAACTCAAGCTGTTTAAGATTAAATTCCTTCCCGATTCAAAGATTAAACTTGTGTTAAGACAAGAAGTGGTTAGGACCCAATTATATGGTCCTAAAGAACTCGCAATTATATGAAACTATATCATATTAGCTGTCAGTGGAAATTTACAGCTTCATATCCACTGGAAACCAATCTAAGTTGTGAAAGGAAGTGTTTCCTTCTGTTATATACAGAAGTGCTCTGCACATGTCAACATCTAGAAAAAGGACAGAAGAATCTGACTGCTATAAGTATACCTAGATTTTTACTCTATAATGTAAAATTCCTGGATTTATCTTGTTTAAAAACTCTCTTATTGGACAATAGCTGAATTTAACCAAGTGTGTACTTAGTGCATTATTATTGTGTATTTTTGTGTTAGCAGATACAATAAGAATTTATCAAACTAGTTACTAAACCTACACTACGTGGCATTGAAAGTCTTGCCACTGAGGAAAAATAAACTGGCTACTTGCAGACGTGAAAAAAAACCCCAAAAAACTGACTTTACTAAAAGAAGCGGAGTAGTACTTCGACCTGGTTCTGCAGCATCTGTATAGCTCAGGTACTTCAGCAGGGTTTTTTGGTGCTTTTATCAAAAGCTGAATCAATCAGCTATTAGATAAAAGCTCCAAAAAACCCAACTAAAGCACCCGCTCTATACAGATGCTGCAGAGCATGGTCAAAGTACCACGCTGCCTCTTCTGGGCATGTGCTGCAAGTTTAAAGTGTGGTTTGTTTCTTTTTCACGTCTGCAAGCAGCCACTGTTTATAATACACATAATACTGCTAACCAGTTTAAATAGGCATAGGGAAATTAGTTTAAATAGGCATAGGGAAATTATGTACTATATTTATTCAAATACAAGACAAGGTTTTTACCCTATCCATCCTTTGGGGAAAAGACCCTCGTCTTGCATTTGAGAGCACGCAGCTGCTCGGGAGAGGGAAGACATGGGGGAGTCTAGGCAAGGGGGAGCAAGTGGCGGGGGGAACAAGCAGCGGGAGGATAGGCAGCAGAGGCAAGATGAGGTGGGGGCAAGGGGGCAGTCAGGCTGCCTGCCCTCCACCACCTCAGCATCTGTCCTCCTGCAGATGCTTTCCTCATCACAGCAGTTGTGGGGACAAATTTAAAACAACCTCCAAATAATTACATTCTATATATGGAAAATTATAAGGTGTAAGGTATATAAGAGAAGCTTTAACCCTTAAACGACCATTGTAAGGTTAGGTTTGCATGATATTATTGGTTTTATTGTATTAGTTATATATTATCTTGTAAATAATTACATTCTGTAAATAGTTTTATAATGGGCTGCAAGGTTGTTTTGACTGTCAGGGGAGGTTCTCTACTCAGGGACCCTGCAGCAGCTACCCAGGAAGCTGAGCAAGACCACCAGCTACTGGGTACCCCAGGATCCCACTATTCAGGGGAGGGCACAGGCAGTGTTGCACCCAGGGTTACACGTGCAACCTCCATGAATGCAGTCTGTAGGCTATGCAGCCCCTGGCCACTTAGAACTTGCACAGCCCTGTGCTAAATCATATAACCAACCTCTTTTTAGTGCAATTCATAATTTGGGGTCAGTGACACTGCACCCTGAGGTACGTGTCAATTCATACAATCTTCCTTAGTACCAAAGTCCAGGTATAGTTCCTTTGCAATATCCTTGTTGATAATAGATCCTGATACTGTAATAATTAACAAATTAGCTAACCTCTCAGTACGTACCCTAGAAGAAATCATCTCCAAAGAGCTCCTAGATCTACCCGTACAACAGTATCTGGAGAGCACTTCATACAGCCTGTTGTTCTGTAAAAGGGTATTTGTATGTGACAAAGTGTGATATCTTTCACATAGCAACACCAGAAAATGGCACAGACCAACAAGACAAATAGCATCTGCCAGCAATGATGATATTGCATAACAAGAAATTCAAAATAAGGTCTTATAGGGTGGGCTCACTTTTGATGTCACCCTTCCAAATTTTTTTATTTCTCCCACAGGCACGTAGTATAATCGGCCAAAGTATAACAGTGCCTAGACCAATTTTTCATAATGAGTCAGTGATTCGAGTGACCCAGACCAATAAGAGGACATTAAAAATTATGAGCTGCAAGTGGTTTTGCTTTGCATATTAATAGGCTAACTTTCAATCTAAAAACACCGTTAGAGCAAAAGGACACTCATATTGTTTAAATTAGCAATGAAATACATAAGTGTGACAAGTGGCAGCTCTCGGGGTCCAGTCTCATGTCGGCCCGCCCACCTGTCTCTACAGGCAATCTGCCCGATCTCGCCTGCCATGACTTTGATGTTTCCATATACGGATGGTACATGCAGGAGACTGTTCATTACTGCCCCGATGCCAGGGGGCGCTATCTGTGGCTCCGACCTTCCCTAGACCGCAGCCCATGCCTCACAGATGGCATCCAGATTAATATTACTCCCAATATGAGACTGGAGAAAACTGAGTCCAAAGTTGGGCTCTTCACACCACCTCCCCTCTCACAGGAGGCCTCTTCTACTTCGCCCTCTCTCACCGGGGCCCCTGGCATACTGCCCATTACCAGGCCACACTCCACTGCCCTGCTCCTCTTTAGCAGCCCCTCTTGGGCCATCAGGCTTCGCTATGCTCATACTGGCCTTGCCACACAGGACCTTCCGTTCCTGTGAGTTCCCCTAGTCTACATGGTCCGGCCTTATGCCAAACCCTGAGCTAATTCTGTCCCAAGCCTCTCACCGGGCACAACTTCTCATGGGGCTGGCCTTTGCATTGGTCCTTCAAGTTTACTCTCATTCAACCCTACTCAGCGCACCCCTTGGGCTGTCCTTCAGGCCTACTTGCACTTCAGCCCTACTCTGTGTGGGGCCTCTCAATGCTCTCCACACTACCCCCCTCCCAGAAGTCTCCGGGACCTTGCATCCCTGCTGGGCTCAGGCACCTACACATGGACATACCTGGCTCCCACTACTTCCCCAGCTGCCCCCAGGGTCAATTTTTAAGGCTTGGCCTTATAAACAGTATTTATTTTACTTGTACTGTACCATTATATACTATAACAATATAAATGGCATATAAATATAATGACATGTCTCTTCTACAAGTTTAGCAAAGATGGCATCCTGATATACTAAGTAATGTGATGAGGGGGCAGACAATCTTTTCAGTCCCATATATTCCTAGAGTATTTTCATTTAAACTAACTATATAACCATGAACCTACCCACATGTACAGTTATACATTTCTGGTCTTTTTTAGGTACTGGTGGTCTTCAATAGGAGACACGTATACTTCTTATGGCACTTTGAACTATTTCAAGGGCTACTTCCCTATTTTTAAATTTTAGGGAACAAAATAAGATTAAGTTTTGAAAATAGAAAGGAAACAAAAGTAAATCAAAGGAAGAGTATATTTCATCACTACTGATGCTCTGCACATACAAATGTCATGCTGAAAATTTGTTTGGTAAGGTCATAATAAAAATCTTACCATCTAAAAATGCATGTCCGTTCTTGCCCTCGTGCTCATAGGTACCTCTTGGCATCTCAGAATATGCAAGTCTGATTGTTAGATCAGTCTCTCTCTTTATTTGGCTGATACTCCCTTATTCATATCTTTTATATGTTGGTATGACCAATCCTCATTACTATTTTAGAATTTAAGTTAGCCACAACGATTCTCAACTACCTGTCAGACAGTCTTGATTAAACTTGCTGCCTTGAAATGTTACTATTTTCCCCAATATTTAATGGAGCTCATTATTCCTTGACAGTTTGTCACTTGTTGGACTCTACTGCTCCAGCCAAGCAGGCTACTGACCCCTTCACAATCCTCACGTGCATCAGGGACACACAGGCTGACCCTGGGGAGTCAGGGACAGCCAGTAAGGGCTGCCTTGTGTAATGCTGCCATCATTCTGTCTCCAGGTAGACCAAGGCAGCTGGCAGAGCATGCTGAGATGTGTGCACAGGGCTCTCCTGGCTGTGCAACATCAGCACTGCAAGTTCTCTGCTCTTCAGGGACTCAGCATTCAAATGTCTGTTTAGGTGTCTCTAGGAAAGTTTTTTCTACCAGGATGGCAAAGCCAGGAGAATCTTTCAGATAATTGGAATGTGTGTAATAAGACTTTGCCTCCTCAGGCTCACTTAAAAATCCTTGTCCTTGGAAGATTTGGATGGAAGAGAAGGAAGGATAAGTAAAGTTCACAGATAAGGGACATTATTTCAAGTGTAGGGA
>NW_005841905.1:2062477-2101624 GCF_000455745.1 Alligator sinensis
AAATATAAGGAAAACATGGAAGTTCTTGGGAAAAGACATTTAGGGAGTGTGATAAAGCAAAGAGGAAAAGTGGGAAAGTGACTTGTGAGTTGAGATGTGGAGGTGTTTCATCTCATCCTAGTTCCCACTTCTTCATAATAAAAAGCAGATACTACCAACTGTGCTGAATTTTATTTCTGCAGGACAGATCCATGACTCAAGCAGCAGGGGTGTTACATCCCTTGGACTGATTTAAATTGGATACAATATGTAGGAAAAACTTATCAGGGTCTACTCCGGTTGATTTTGATGTTCTTCTATGCAAGTCAATGGAAGTTTCACAACTGACTACAATGGCAACAAAATCAAAACCTGTCTGTGCGCCAGACCCTGAAAGTGTAGGGCCTGCTCCAAAGATACTGGAAGACAACAGAAATCCCATGGCATTCAACAAGCCCTTACTTCTTCATGCATGGATAGATATATAAGTTACTCTAAGGTAACTGACAGTGCAGACATTCAGGAGGGCTAGAGGGAGGTTAGACTGGGTTAAAAATGGCTACCCAATCTAACTTAGATCACCCAGGACCAGACCTTACACTTAAGCCTGGTCTCAGTAATAGGAAATCGATCTAAAACCATAACAGTACAGAAGTTCCATGCACACAGACTAGTCTAAAAATGGTAGAACACAATCTAAGACAGGCCTGGATTGATGTACACTCAAACTTAATTGATCTAGGATAGACCAGTGCGTTGAACTTCAGTACAGTAACATGCACAGCCCTAGGGCTAGGAAAGCCCAGCTGCTGGCCCCAGTCCCAGAGTTGTGCTTTTCCTACCTGCTCCCATGGCACCAGGCTATTTTTAACCCCCCAGCCCTCAACCACCCCATTAGACCAGCAAACCTCCCCGCTGCCCCCCCACCCCAACGCCACTCCATGTGCCAACGTTATCAGCATTTACCAATGCTGGGAGTTAAGGAAGAAAGTACAGGTGGAGGGAGGAGGGGGCTAAAAATAGTCCCTGATCCCCCACAGCCCTCTACAGACTCTGTTAGCTCCCCTGATCCTAACAAACTCTCCCAAACTCCAGCAACCCCCCACAAATCCTGCCTGCTCCTCCAATCCCCCTGACTGCTCTGCAGATCCTGCCTGCCACCCAAACCTTCCCATCACTTCCACAGATCCCGCCTGCCCCGATATCTCTGCAAATGCTGCCTACACCTCTGATCCCCCCCACACATCCTGCCTTCTCCCCTGATCCCTCCTGTAGATGCCATCTGCCCTCCCCAATCACTCCTGTGGCTCCTGCCTGCCATCCCATCCCCTCGATCCCTCCCATAGATGCTAGCTGCTAGGCCTGTGTGAAGCTTGGGTCCCTGATTCGATTTGGTGGAGATCCAGCCCGATTCAGTGGCTGAATCTCTGAATCCAGATAGAATTAGAGGACCCTTTAATCTCTCCAAATCCATTCGGAGAGATTCAGAAAGATTTGGAGATTCAGATATAGAGACAGCTTTAAATGGTTGGGTTTTTTTACATACTTCTAGGTAGCAAGGGCTCGTGAGTGCTGCAATGCTGGGGCACATGGAGTGTCCCACAGGAGCACAGGGGGCTCCCCAGCGCACTTGGCAGCAGACCCAGAAGCAGACCAGAAGGAAGCACTTCTGCTTCACTTCCGGGTCTGCCGGAGAGTACGCTGGGGGCACACCCTGCCCCACCCCGGCTGCCGATCACTGAGCCGGGAGGGCATGGAGGGGAGACCCCCACGTGCTCCCAGAAGAAGTACTTCTGGTCCACTTCTGGGTTCACCACCGAGCATGTGGAGGGCCCCGTGGAATCCTGTGAGATGCTCCATGCGCCCCAGCATTGCAGCAATCACGAGCCATGCCTGCTACCTCAAAATATGTAGAATAAACATTTAAAGCTGTGTCTATGTCTGAATTGCTGATTCTCCAAATCAGCATTGAATCTTCAGATTCAGATTCAGCTGAACTGAATCAGGGACAGTGATCCAAACCAACGAATCAAATCACTGTTCCTGATTCAGGCTGAATCCGAACCGAGTAGGGCTCGCTTTGCACACCCCTACTGCCTGCCCTGTTTCGCCTCCCCACAGATCCTAACTGCCCTCCACGGATCACACCTGGCCCCCATTGCTCCTGTGGATCCCGCCTGCCCTATTCCCGCATCCCCTCAATCTCTCCCACAGATCCCTCCTACCCCCCTAATACCCTCAAGATTCCACTTGTTCCCCAGTCCCCACCATGGACACCTGATCCCCACTGAGCTTGCTTGTCCCCGCCATGCACCCAAACTCCCTCCCCCACTAACCCTCCATCCCTACTTACCTTAGATCAGGTAGCCATTTTTAACGTGATCTAACCACCCGCTAGCCCTCCCAAATGTCTGCACTTAGCCAAGGGTGAGACTTCACAGCTCATCAACTCCTCCCAGATGACTATCCATGTGTATGCTTTTACCCCACAGTAACTGAATGCTAATCTGTGGTAGCTTACCCCTCTTTCAGTGACACATTGTAAAACCCTGCCCTCGCATTAACTTGTTTATGTGTTTATGCACTTAGTTCTAAATTCATTCACAGATTGAGATGGGGAAGAAGAGAATCCAAGGATGATTTATATACAAAGTAAATACAAAAGCCCAAATCCTATTTCATCTGAGGCATCTAATTGCTTCTTGTACATCTAAATAGAATGGTGTATGAGGTATTTTTGTCAGTTACATGGATTTTTAGATCCTGTTTCCCACTGTAGGGCTAAATTTTTCCTCCCAAGCATGCTGGGTAGGCATGTAACTGTGGGTGTGTCTACACATTCATTAATGCATAGTGCTTACTACACATTTATTTAGTACTTCATTACATAGGATTATGTAAGTACTAAATAAATTAGTATACAAATACTAAATTAAATGTGCAGTAACTGGAGTTCCTGCACCGTAGCAACAGCAAACACTTTCTTAAAGGTGCTGCTGCACAGTAGCCTAATAATACTGCACAGTAGCATATTAGCACTGCCCACGCTGTGACATGCTACTGCACAGTATTGTTAGACAACTGCACAGTTAGCATCTTGTGTAAATGCCGCCTGTGAGTACTTCTCAAGTGCAATTAGAGAGAAAAAAAAACAAGCAGATGTGGGGAGGGCAGTCAAGAGGGGAAGATATGTAGGACCAGGAGAAGAGCATGCCAGAAGGAGGATTCTCAGAAGGACAAATGTAACCATACAGGTGGAGATGGAACCAAAAATTCATATAAATGACACAAGTGGCTCTTACATGACTACATTTCAATGAGTAAGTAGCACTTAGCTGCATTTAAGTAAAATGCCGAAGTGCACAAATATAGAACTTTATCATTCCCCACTTGATCTCACCTTTCTCAGAATTACTGATCAGTCCTTTTTCTGCTCCTGAATCAAATGCTTTAAGTGTTTCACTATGTTTCCTGACTTTGTAAATCAAATCTGTTGTATGGCACTATAGCAAAGCGCTCTTTGTCATCTCAAAATCAGATTTAAGTCCAAGCAACAGGAGCAGTTGCCCAAGCTGTTATTGTTGTTATTTATTATTTGTATATCTTGTAGCATCCACATATTAGGTGCTTTCCAAGCATGTAAGGAACAGTTCCAGACTCAGATTGATTGAAGATTAAAACAATGCACAATATATTAAAGATAGGGAAGAGGCTTTGTTCATTTTTTTCAATTTTATCATTGAAATTAATGGAGCTTCCCCTTGATTTCAATGGCCTCGAGTTTTGCTCTGGCCTGTTTTGTCAGCAGGCAGTATCTTTGCCACTGTCTGATCTACAGTTGATCCTTTCCTCTCACATACAGAAAGTGCCATTCACCGATTCCATCCTAATTAGGGAGTCAAGTGGAGGCAGAATTGGGAATTTATGTGCTAATGAAAAATCCTTGCATGTTTTACTAAAACATTTCCATTAAAAGTATGGGTGTAGTTTGGCTAGGCCTGAATTGATGCCAAAGCATAACACTCCAGTGTTGGTACAGTAACCAAGGGTAAACTTTTCAAAACAGCCTAAATAACTTAGGAATGTGAGCTATGTTTCCAAATCGACTTACTTCAGAGACTAAGTCCCCATTGGAAGTAAAGCCTTTTAATTGCCTAAATTACTTTTGAGACTGGTACTTAGGTAGTTTGAAAAGTTTCATATCCCCTCTCCAGAAAAACCTCTCCCCTCTGTGAAATTACAAAATTATCCATTTCCTCTAAGGTCTTAGATGGAGAATTTTACAGAAAAAAGAGATTTCATCCCTGAGAAGGAAGGAAGGAAGGAAGGTTACAGAATGATGACATTTCAAATACAATGGCTTCTGCATGAACAGGTATTGAAAGAAGTGTTTTGTTTTGCGCCAAAAATAACAGCTGTATTCTTGAAAATACCATTAGGGCCATACTAAAATCCAGGCAGATTACTATTGTGAAAAAATACCTCATCTGCTTCTTTTTAATACAGTAGCAAATATACTGCCTGGTTTGGCTTAATGCCAGAATTAATTTTAAATTGGACCTCATAAATATTTCATGAGGTCCAATTTAATGGGATTGCTTTTCCTGGCATTAAGCCTGTGTGGATAGCATTTTAAACAGTTATGGGTGTTTTTTGTTTTTTTTACCGAACTCCAAGAAAAAAAATCTTCTGGTATCAATAGGCTTATTAATAAATTGCTTAAAACAATGACCGTATATTTTAAGAGTATTTTGACACAATTCTTATAAAGAACTGTTGATATCTCTTTAGGTATTTTCTTTCAGTCTGGTGCTTTGTACGGTCATAAAAACTATTAACATGAAAAATGCTAATCTTTATCAACCCAATAGCAAAAAACAGCACAAGGAGAAATATATGACAGATGTAGGTCAGTTTTGACCACCAAGGTTAGCTTTAGGAGTGAGCAACCAAAGAACTTGCCCAGGGTCTAGGCCAAGGGTGTTTTCGCTATGTTAACTTAATGCAACCATCTAATGTGTGGATGGGAAGAACCCAAGGCTTGGCCCCTGCCTAGAGCCAAATGAGTATAGCACTGACTCTGTTGATCACTGTACATGGCCAGGTTCTCAGCTGAGTGTTGCCACATTGGCTTCAATGTTAGCATTTCAATTTATAGCGGGAGAGGATCTGGGCCATTTTTTTACTGAAGCAAATTAATTCAGAAGCAAACATTATGACATTTCAACACAGAGTGATGGTCATGAACTGAGTGTGAACATATAATTAACATAAATAAAAAAGCTGAGCATTTAAAACCTTAGATTTTTTTATCTGCACAGGCTGACACAGAATACTTTTGGGCACCATTCCCCCTGTCAGCTCTCACTGCAGGTACACATATCAGCTGACCAGAGGACTAATGATGTTTTGAAACAAGAAAGGCTGCAGGTGTGTAAGAGATATAAAAAGAAGGACAACTAACAGGACTCCTTGCTCATCAGGTGTCATGTTGATGTGTGACCCCTACTACAAGTGATATTAATGGTACAAAGTTTTAACACTGTACATGTGGATTTGATCCGGTCAGGTCTGGTTGCTTCAACATGCGTGGGTGCACAGTGTAGTAAGGGCACATTACAGAATGGCCACTCCCCAGAGAGTTTGTAGCAGCAACGGCACCAACTGGGATGGGACAGACCACTCTACACCAGTAGCAGTTGGGGACTTTGAGTCCCCAGGGCAGGTAAAACTGACCTCCCCACCCTCTACTCTCTGGCACTTGTGTCTTTACACATGCTCCAGAGCAAGGGAGGGGCACTTTAAATAGAGCAGCTCTTGGGAGCCGATCTAATTAAAATGCACACAGAGTCGAATGTATTCAACATCCTGCACTTCAAAATGGTGGCAGAGGGGCTTCAACTAAAGCTCACCAACGAGTTTTAGTTAAAGTGCTCCTGCCACCATCTTGAAGTGCAGGACACTGAACATACGTGATGCAGAGGCTGCTGGCACGTGCTAATTAGCATGCTCCAACAGACTCAATTAATCAAGTCTGCTCAAATGTGTGCTAATTAGCACGCACTGGAGCAGGCATCCAGCACATGTATAAAGTGCCAATGTCTCCCCCTGCCCCACCCTCAACCCAGCAGGGTTTTGCCCAGGGCACAAAACTTGGCAGTTATATCTCTGCTCCTTGCACAGAGGCCATCAATACTTACACAAAGGAACTGCGAAGTAAAATAGCCTTTCATGACTCAAAGGGTACGTTGCTAGGCAGGGGGGTTCTGCACCTCTAAATACGAGGTGTACCCGTACGTGCCATTCCTTACACAATCCCATCAAAAGGCCCACAGGCAGGCCGTGTAGCTCACCACGCTGTAAGTGCTGTGACTCAGGCCACTGGAGTAGCTCCAAATGTCCCTTTCTTGACTGTAGCTGGAAGCCACAAGACTTCATTCATTTAAGAAAAACTAAATAGTATTACAGCAAGGAGCAGCTGCACATCTGACCTTCTCAACTGAGGTGCCCTTTTGACAGGTGTATGACGCACAGCAGGATAGTGGGAAACAAGCAAACAGAAATACAGATCCCAAATACAGAAAGGATACAGAAAAATACAACTCAAAGGTCAAATGAAGAAAAAAACATCCCATGTTGACGTGTTTAGGAAGACCCATCAACATAATACATTTCCCTCCCATAATATATTTCCCTCCCACTGATGGTGGAAAATGTCGTGTGCTCTGTTTGAATATGTTATGTTGGGATATCGTGCTATCACATCACAATGCAGAGTACATGTCTTTCCCTTTAACCACAGGAAGATGCGTTTCCAGCTAATTTCCCATATCTATAATTTTAAGTATGAGTTTCTAAGGAACAGAAATTTGGCTTCAGTATTCACTTTTAAATGAACAAATTTGTGTAATTATAAAAGCCTTTAAACAGAAACAATATGCAACAGCTCAGGACAAAACACGAAGAATAGTTCATCTAAATAATGAAACTATAAGCGAATTTTAGATAGGCAGCATGTAATTAGCCAACTGGAATTTAGCCAGGACACCACAGCTAACACCTCTGTTATCTTCAATCAACATCCATTTAATATTATAAAGTTTTTTTTTATTAGAGTGAGTGAAAAGATAATTGAAGAAAATATATTCCTACTTTACTGCTCTGATTTTTCATCATTCAAGAGCTACAGTAATACTGGATTTCTGAAAAAAAAGAAGTGGTGACTGCTAAATGTTAAATGATACGCTGAATAGCAATCTGTGTACCTTCTAATAGCTCTGTTGCTTTCAGCTTTTGGCTGGCTAATAGTAAATCGCTTCATGCCCATAACTGATATGTGAAAGCAGCTGCACTATGTATTCACCCCAGATTATGTCCTTGTGGGATGTTGAGTACCTTCAACTCCCCCTGGAGTCAGTGGGATGCGAGGAGACCCATAGGATGAGGCCCTGCGAGAGCTCATGCATGCGCTGGTACTCGTCCATCTTACTTATCCATGCCCATGTTACTTCTGAATTGGGTGAAACAAACCAACCCCTCAGGCATAAAAGATCCACATCAAGACCGCACAAAGCCTATGTACTTTTCCCCCCACAATTCAAAAAGCCAAGTGATTAAAAAAAACCAACCCAATCACAGGAAGTTCATGACTCTCAGACAACCATTTCAAATGGAGGCATCCCACCTTACACAAAGCAGCACTATGGTATAAAACTTTGAGTGAGCCTCCCCTGTTTAGCAGTGTTGATAGCAAGATTAATTATCCTTCTGTTGAGATGCAGAAGCTGCCACAATGATGTGTCACCACCACTTACCAAGCAAGGTCTTATTCATCACAAGTGACAAGACTGCAGAGAAGTGAAATTCTTGTTTAATATTTGTCTCTATGCTAATGTGGTTTGAAAACAAAGTTCCCTAAAGCCGGATGAGAAGAGAGGAAAGAAAAAAAATGCTTTAGCCAAAGTAAATGAGAGAAAGAATTTAAGCAATTTAATTTTTACTCATTTTACAGACCTTTTCAGATTTAAGCTGCACAGCCATTAGGGATTTAAAGAGGATCCGATGTTTAACTTGTTTGCCCATTTGACTTAAGACAAATCCAGCTGACAACAACAAAGCACTTTCTTTGTCCTAACCAGCACTTAATTTAAAGGGGACATGTTTACAAACAGCTTAATCTGTTTAGTATAAACACTCTTCTACATTCTTTTACCCTGTCAAAAAACTTGCAGAAATCACATGGTCCCTTCCAAAGCCCAAAGCCAGACTTTTGGGCAACTTGATATGAACAATATTCCCTGGTGATACAAATATACACTCAGCCACCAATGTTTCTGGTCTTTAAATATGCTTTTAAAAATTAGCAATAGAGAAGAACCCGTTCTTGTAGTGCTTTTATTACATATATCAATTTCCAAAAAATAGGAAACATTTAAAATAATGACATTTGATGAACTTAAGTTACCAGTAACATCCTACATTAACAATGTATCACCATTCCCAGGAAAGTTCTTGAGGGAATAGCCTTATCTCTGTAGCAGTCTAGTCACTTTGTACATCATGTTCGTGCTCTTTTCAATCTGGGGTTTTCTCTGACCACAACGAACAGGCTATTCTCTTCCAGGCAATGACCACCAGACATTCACCATTCCAGGAAATGTGATACAAGTGCTATGGGGAATGGGGAATTTGTATCCATTACAATGGATACAAATCCATTTAATTGGATTTTATATTTTCTTCACCTTTTATCTCCTCCTGTAAGTTATCAGTTTATTATTATAATGTACTGTGTTCTAGAAAGATGGCATAGAACTGACACACAGAAGATCCAGGTACTAGCATTAATTCTGCATGGTGACATTGAGAAAGTCATTCAAGACCCAGTCCAGCAAGATATTTAACCATGTGGCTCACTTCAACCATATGAGCCATCATTACTCATGTACTGAAAGCTAGGCAGGTGTTTCAGTATTTTATTGGATAACAGTCATAACTTCTCTCTGCATTGTAGTTTCACAGCATGTAAAATGAGGGCAGTAATATTTACTCACCAATGTAAAACACATTGAGATATTCAGATGAAAAACACTTAAGTGCAAAGTGTTGTCGCTGTATCCTCCCTAACCTCTGTGCAGCAAGGCCAAAATGTGAGAGTGACAGGGTTTGCTCACTGATGTACAAGCCTTCACGGGCTATGCAGAAAATGCTGCCGCTAGTTCATAATCCTCCTTCCCATCAGCTTCCATATTTTAGTTCAGAACATCTATCTGCACCATCTTCAAAAGTAAACAGAAGGAAAGAAATTATTTAAACTTTGCAAAGTATATTTGAGATGGTTTTAATGGATGATTATGTAAGAGATATTATATTTCACTCAACAAGCTGGTTTTCTCTAGTAGTTAGACAGTTCTTAATATAATGCTACAACAATCAACTAATCTAGTGCTTTTCATATGAGGATTTTAAAATGAATGAAACCTTAAATGATTTCAAAGAAATTTTCATACCAAGAAAGTAAGTAAACTTTATTATGGAAATGTTAAAATTATAGTTATTACATGACTTAGTAGAGTTGGTACAGGACCCATCGCATTGTAGCTACATGGGCACATAGGTTCTTGTATACTGATGCAATCTGAGACAGGCAAAGTTAATCATGCAGCCGATTTTAGCCTGGGGTAAAATGTTTAGAAATTTTCTACACAATACCATGGAAAGAAGAGAGAGGACACCCATGCATGGTAGCCAAGTTGAGGCAAAGATTTTAAGGAATTCTTAGTGAATAGCTTTAGCATATAGTATACAATTATGGAGGTGGGGACTATACAAAGGCCTTAGTACTCTTCAAAATTCTGTTATTGGGAGGACGGGAATAGGGCCTAGTCTGATCCGCCAATCTTAGGACCTAGTTGAAATCATGATTTTGCATTTCTCGTGAATGGTGATTTTGATGAAAAATGTGATTTGCCATGAAATGCCTCAGTATGGCTGCTCATTGAGGAGATCCCCAGCAAGTGGCCATATCATGGCATTTTGTTGCAACAAGATGACTGCTGCAGGCAATGCATTTCCCAGTCAGAAACAAAAGCCTAGCAGCCCAGGGGAGGGAAAAAGGGGTCGCAAAAGGGACAGGGAGAAGAGAGAGCTTGGGGCTGGGTAGGGGAGAGGCTGTTTGCTCCTCTAGGTGGGAAAACTAGAGTGCAGAGGGTTGGGGGCGCCTGGTGGCTGCCTTGGCAGATGGCCCTGGTACCTGGTAAGGAAAGCACTGTTTTGCTCCTCCGGGCACGCGAAGGAGCAAACAGCCCCTCCCCTACCCGGTGCTAGGGCCATCTGCCAAAGCAGCCCTCAAGTGCCCCTAACCCTCCCACACCCCAGTTTTCCCACACGGAGGAGCAAACAGCCCCTCCCCTCCCCAGCACCAGGGCTTTCAGCAGGAATGGTGGGATTTTACTACACGGCTTCCATAAAAATCAAATTGCATACAATCCTATAAAATCAAGTCAATCTTTAATTATAATCATAAAAATTATATTACAATAAGTGGTATTTTCAAGTTAATGGAACCATAAAAACTACTAAAAGGCAGCCTTTGTTAGCCTAATAACAGTACTTCACTTGAAAAAAAAACCCAGAAAACCAACAGTCCTTAGCCACAAAAATAGAGGTCCACATTTTTAGTAGTGTGTTAACCTAGATTCTAAATATTCCTTCTAAATAACTGGATTTATATTACAAGATCTCTGGAGCAGGAACCATTTTTTTGTTTTAAATTTGTACATTACCTAGCAGAATGGGTCCTTGGTCCCTGATGAGTGTTCGAAAGAGTGACGATAAGATAAGTAATAAATATTACGATGGTAAAAATTATAATACGACTCGACTACCTATTTTGTTATTTGTCATTCTGTCTACCATTGTGCAAATCTACAGGAATACCTGGCTGTGGGCCCAGAAAGTTTATGTTTAGTCGACCAAAGTGTTCAGACTAAAAATTCAATCCCTTGTTCAATCCCTTTTCTCCTGTGAAAGTGGAAAGGAGAAATGGGATTGAGAAGATGGGGCTTACTTCTATTCCTTGCATTTGCAGAAGGTGGAACCTTGGACCCCAACTGGAAAAAAAAAAATTATTTTTTCACATCCAGCATATTTTATCCCCCCAAAAACAAGCCTCTAGAATTTGGGGGATGCATTATAAATGGAGGAAATATGGTAACAGCAGTTTCTGCCGCTTGAGCTTCTGTTAGGCAAAAACAAAAGTAACTCTGCATGTGAAAAATGAGCAGATTTGGCTCTCTAGCTCTGCCCCTACTCAGTTACTTCCTACAAGGAAAGATCTTTTTTTCTTCATTCTGCCTTTCAAAAACAAGGCACATATCTTATTCTGGGGCATACTGTATGTGAGAAAATATGGTAGTTCCAACACGTAACAACAGCAGGAACATGTATCTCCTCCTTTGAGCTGTCTGATGCCAAATATTTTTTATTTTGAATTTACTAGTGAATCAACCAACTCCAAAAATGTATTGGAATAAGGACAAGTGCAACCAACTTTTAATGAAAGTCCTGGAGATAGAAAATTTACATTTGATTTCATTTAAGGAAATTTTCCATTTTATACTAAATAAATTAATGATGAGTTTTAAGTTTTCTTCCAATTCTCTCCCACCTTTTTACATATGTAAACAGTAAGAAAGGGCTTAGGTATTCTCTGCCCTCAGAGATGGGCAGAAAAAAATGCCTCAGTATCAATCTCAGTACAGAGAAATATAAATAGTGAAATAATAAGATATGACAGACCAAACTTAATGAATTCTACTGTAGGCAATATTTTCAATGGGTGCAGAAATAAATCAAATATTTTCCAAATATGATTTCCCCCTGCTGCTTTAGCGTGTTGAATGTCATGTAAATGAAATGGACAATCCTGAACAAAACCAAGTCCTTTATCAATGACTGAAGATCCCTTCAGTTAAGTAAGGAAAAGATAAGTAGCTCAGCAACAAATTCAGGTGAAAAGAAAATTAAATTCTGTTAAAAGTATACTTAGGGGTTAAATTCACCCCATTTACATGACCAATGCAGAATCTATATGCTGCTTAATTTCCTTCAAACACTTTAATCTGTTTGCTCGCCCCCTACAAAGAGGGGATTTTCCCACTGGAATTATACTCTAGATCAGGGCTCACCAACCTACAGCTCATGGGTCAGAGGCAGGATAGCACATGGTGGATGGGTATTAGGACCCAGTCACAGCTGCAGCTTTTCACAGCATCTGCACTGGGAAGGTGCCCACCATTACTTTTTTTCCCCTGCAGTGGCACAGGGAGTGTCCATAGCCACCACTTTTCTCTGCAGTGGCGGGAAGCTTTGGCAACAGTGTCTTTCTCCTACTGCCATGGGGATGGGCACAGACTGTGGACACTCTCCCCATGCCACAGCGGGGAAAAGTGGTGATGGTAGACACTTTCCTTCTGCAGCCACTGGGAAAGGTGGCAGCTTCAGCTGGGTCCTAGTGTCCACCTCCTGTACACTGGTTTGCTTCTGATCTGAACTGGGGCAGTCCACCCCACAGCCTGAAATGGTTGCTGACCCCTGCTCTAGACTGCACCCTATCCGACTTGTCCTAGTTGTCCTACATTCTTCATTAATATCATATCAAGAAATATATTTAAAAATGACTTGGTTTGTGCTTGAGGATACTTCTCCATAAACATCCAGAAAAACACACCACTGAAAGTTCTATACTGCCCAAAAAATTTCCATCCACCAACAGGTGTTCTGTCAACAGACAAATACAGAGACAAATATCAGTTTGTACAACACAGTATGCACAAATGGGCACACAAAAAAGTTTCTCAGGAACATGCTACACGTCTTTTGGGCTCTACAGGTGCCTATACACATGCTCAGACATGTTCTAATTAGAATGTTTTGGAGCAGAGTCGAATAATTGAGGCTACTGGAGCGTTCCGATTAGAACACTCCAGAATGCTGCAGCATCATGGGTATTCACCATCCCACATTTCAAAATGACAACGGGGTGCTTTAACTAAGACTCATAAAATGAGCTTTATTTTAAAGCAATCTTGCGGCCATTTTGAAATGCTGAATACTGAATGTGTGTGATTCTGTGGCACTTTAATGATAGCAGTTTTCCAGGAGCTGTTCTAACTAAAATGCTCCACCCCCTCCCTCCCCAACCACCCTGGAGCACATGTATAGACACCCAATAATTCTGGCATGCATATAGTGGATAATGTTCATTTTGAGGTTAAAGGAAGCTACGTGTCTGAATGCTGTATCAGTGCCCAAAATAAATAAATAATAAATATCAAAGATCCTAAATCTCATGTAAAAGAGAACTAAACACTTGTTCTGAATGATGAGAATATTTTTTTCCCCGTTACATTCAGGGTTCATCTTCAAAATGAAATGTCACTGATTCTTCAAAATATGGTTACAGAAATGCTTGCTGTTGTCCACATCGTCTTTGTGTCCAATTTATTATTCCAACCAACTATCCACTAAACCAGGAGTGCTCAACCTCCAGCCCACAGGCAAAATCTAGCCTGCAGAGCCATGGCATCCAGCCTGCAGGGATCCCCACAGGTTGGAAAATTTAGCAGCGCACGAGCAATGGAAGCTCTCTGGCCAGATCTAGCTCCACCTGGGACCAATGCCATGCAGTGGAATCAGGGCTGGGCCCGCCTCCTGCAGGTGTAGATTGGGCCAGGCTACTCCCCATGCCCTCTGCCCCACACATCCCAATCAGGCTGCTCTGCCTTGTCCCGCATTCTCATGGGTCCAGAGAGGGGCCAGGCAGCTCCCTGTCCCCTCCACCCACCTTCTGGATCAAAGCCAAGCCACTCCCCACCCCTAGTGGATGGATCAGGGTCAGGCTGTGCCTGCCTCCACAGCTGAAATGAGTCCACCAAGCAGATCTGGCCTGCAGACAGACCTAGCACCACCTATCTGGCCCGCAAGATGAAAAGGTTGGGCATCACCACTCTAAACAGCAGCATAACTAGGGGTGGATGAGGGGAGCATGAGCATTAAGGGTGGGGAGCACTAGAACCGAAGTTAGGGGGCACCAGAATGGACACAACTATGCTGCTAGTTCAGCAGCTGCAGGCTTGGGCTCTGTGAAACAGGGCCAGAAGCAAAGCAGGAAACTCTCTGGTCCTGGCTGCTAAGTGCTTGGGAGGAAGAAGCAGGGGGTGAAGACAGGGGGCTCCCTCCATCCAGCCACTAAATTAGGGATTTTATTTCTTTGCTCAGCATGACATTTGGCATCCTTAGCAAGGGGAAGCCTTCCTCCATAGCTGCTAGGACCCTATAGCTGCACTGGCTTTACCCGTCTGCTACTCCCCCTCTGAGCAACTGGGGTCCAGAGCTGCCAGGACCTGAGAGCTTCCTTGTCTTCATCCGCTGGGTACTGGACACCACCCGGAGCCCAGAGCTGACCATGGCACAAACCCTACCAGTATGCCTTTGGGTATCTCCCTCCTTCTCCTTTGCCCAGGGTACCAAAGTAGCCAGCTATGCCTGTGCCTCTAAAATGCATCTGATGTTAGTGCAGTGAATTACTGATCATTCACAGCAACTATTTGTCACTCCTTTCATGATTTAATTAATTAATTTTAAATATCTTTGTTAATACTTACAAATGTCCACCTATCGTTTTTTTTGCAAGAAAAAGCACGCTAACAGTTATGTAGCCTTTTGCTGACCACAGCTTATTACCATTGTGGAACTAATCATCCATTGCTTTAAAATGCATTGCAAATTTATTTGGAAGTTGGGTTAGAGGTAGAATCATAGGGTTGAAGGGAGCTCAAGCATCATCTGGTCCAACCCCTTGTACAAATGTAGGACTACAACTCCTAAAAACCAGATGTGTAATGAGCAGGGTTTGCATCCTATGCAAACCCTGAAGGAAAGTGGAGGAGAGGGAAATTTTACCTACTCTGGAAACTCAAAAACAGTCCCCAGATGCTGCTGCATGGTCCACATATCCTGGTTGTTGCTCCTACAGCAGCAGCAAAGTGTCCATGTGGCTGCAACAGCAACGCTGTGGAGCTGCTTCTGTGGATTCTTGAAGGGTGGAGGTGCCCGTCTGGTGAGCATCCTAAGGTCACCTAGGGCTGGGGCTGATGCTCTGCTCATCCACCTCAGTTATGCTACTGCCTAAAACATCCCCGTCCAATGTTTATGCAGCCTCCTTTTGAAAATCCCCAAGAAAGGAGATTTTACAACTTCCCTTAGCAGTCTATTCTGCTATCTTACTCTTCTAACAATAAATAGGGGATTTTTTTGCTGAGATCTAAATTATACGTACTTTGTTGCAATTTAAAACAATTGCTTTGCATCCTACCCCCTGTAACAAAGGTAGAAAAGCAGTGATCACAATTACAATTTTCCTCTTTGGGCTCTTTATAGGCAGATTCCAACAAGGACATGAAAAGGAAGAAAGGAAGGACAGGCAGAATACCTACTGCAGCCAGAAATGGGTGCCTCATGCGAAGTAAAATTAAACAAGAAAAAAATTTTGGCATGTCTATGTGGTAAACTTATCGCATCAGGCAGCATCACCCTCAAACATGCTGTCTGCATGTGCTGCTTCTTGAACAGGAAACAGTTTAGCAGCATCCACTTGATGCCCAGACAGATTAATTAGCACTACTGAGTGACAGACATAATTAACCCACCCATGGTGCCAAGCAGATGCAGTTATAACTGCTTCTGGTTCAGGAGACAGTTGGGTCATACTTACATTTATTTAAAAAAATACTTTTTTTTTTTCTTTTCTTCATAAAAGGGCTTTCCACCATATCACCATTGTGCACTGCGGGGATGCAACCTTCCCTTGCCAAACAGAGACTATATAAGACAACCAATAGCTCAGTCTAGAGAGGAAAATGAGAACAGGAAATATTCAAACTAAAACACCTATGAGGTAGATAGATATGGCAGGGTACAACTAACAACTAGAAGGAGAATGATTCCAAAGAGATAAATGCAACAGGTAAACTATAAAAAGAGGTAAAAGTAACCAAGGATATGATTCTTAATTATACCATGGACTCCTAAACCTATACTGGCAGTGTAAAGTGGCCATGTGATGGAAGAATTCAGGCTTCATGTAAGCTGGGGTGAGATCTTAGCCCTGCTGCAGTGAGTGACAACACTTCCACTGTTGTCAATGAGGCCAACATTTCAACCACATTATTCAATAGTTTAATGGTTTACCAATAAGTTGGTTGAATACAGAAAAAGGAAGAGGCATTCTCCAACAGCATCTACCAACATCCCAAAGAATATTTCAGATAAGCCATATCTATCATTCTTTTTATTTACTGTTCACAAGTATTTACCTGCAGAGATTTTCATTTATATGAACATACTATTTATTAAATGTATATCCCACCATGTACAAAAGGCTCAGAGCGACATGACTGTATTCAGATTTTCATATTTAAATCTGAACCACAGAGTCTGTGCAAGAACAGAATGATTTACTAGTCATTTGTTATCCTCCTATCTAAAAACTGTCAATCATCTAATCAGAAAGCAGAAACTATACCAAAAATATCTATGAATAAATAGTAGTGGAAAGCAGAGATACTAAGTGTAGGGCCCATGAGAAATGCATAAATGATGGGTCCCAAACAGTTTGGGAAATACTTATGAAAAACACATTTGTAGAAATGAAAATTGGTTTACAAATGTTATTTAAAAAAGCCTAATTTCAATGGAAATATTTGCAAATAATTTAATCAACTCTACTTGCCATCAAGGCAAATATTTTAAAAGAGAAGTAACCACCTTTTTTTTTTTTTTTTTTTTTTTTACTCAGTAAAGTCAGAGAGACGGGAATCTGCCTTCTAGTGAACACATTTTCTGAGACTCACCATCCACCATAGGTTCCTCTCTGGACAAACTGTAAGTACCACCCTCCAAGTCCACTGGCTGAATCCTTACACAAGGAGTCAGCAACATTTTGCAGTGTGGGTACAGGAATGACCCAGCTTGAGTCACAGACAGGTGAGCATCAGGACCCAGTCACCATTAGTTCTCCCACTGGTTAGCTGCAGCACAGCACGGTAGAAACTTCCCCCAGGAAGAGCCCATGCTACCTGACTGTGGCTGTCACTAGAAATCCATTGTTTAAAGGTCATTTTTTAAAATTGAGATTGGGTGGAAGTCTAGTCCTTCCAATGAGCTCAAAACATTCAATTTAGATACTAATGTTGTAGAAAAAAATGTAAAGGCCTAAGTTGTATACTCAGACATGACTATGTTAATCTGGAGAGAAAGAGAGATGCCCATTGCAGAATTAACTAAATGCAACGTATGCCAAATTTGCATTGGTGTGATTGAATTTGACTTCAGGGTAGGATATGGAATACAATTTTTAGGCTGACTTCTCACATGAGCTGCACTAAGAATTGATGTTCAATTGGCAATGAAAGATTCCTTCAGACTTCCTGTACTTTATCCTGTATCAAAGTGTGACGACTGCCTTCACCTGCTATTGCTATGTTAATCATTTAAAAGTTGATCAAACATATCTGAACTGGAGTACAAGAGCAACAACAGACTGAGATGGACACTGTCATCCAGGAAAAAGGCTTCACGGGCTATTTGTTCAGCACTTGTCACCTTTGGCTCACAATACCCGTGTGCACCTTTCTTTTTTATTATGACAACACTGCAATCTAGTAGCTTTCATTCTTGAAAGCTTGATGAAAATGTGTGATGATTTTTTGAAATATGAGAAGAAACTGCTTACCTTTGAGAAGACATTAGCTTTGATGCTTGTGTAAAAATGCATGGAATGCATCTAAACTCAATTAAGGAATCTTTGGAGTATCACTTAACCTCTTACAAATGCTTCCTGGCCTATTGTAAAGATAGCTGATATTGTCTTTTAACGGGAGGGCAAGGAGCAGGAAGAGCTGTACTGAAAAGTACTTCTTAGAAGAAGATAGACTGAAGAGTTCCTGCAGAGAATGGGTGAGAACTGATATTGAACTATAACATTATACCAAGGGGTATGCTTTAGGGCCTGATATGGGACACTAATGCAGGTAAAAACCCTAATGAAGCTAGTGAAAAGCTTTGCTTCTCTGAGAAATATTTAATCCAGCCCAGAGGGAAGCGGAGTGGGAGGGTTGGTGCAGAGCAATCAAAACAATTTTAAAATTTTACTTGTGATTTTTATCATAAAACAATGCTGGATCTTAATGCGCTTTAACAAATGAGAAAGTGCTGTGTAAAAAAACCCGAAAAAAATCAACCAATCAAGAAGTTCTTTCTATTTTTTCATGGTAAAAACAATAACCAAAACTGGGTTCCTATATTTAGATACCTAAACAAATTTGGTTTGATTTTCAAATGAGCTGTATACCCCAGTTCCCAATGAACTCAACTCATACAAGTCTTACAAAAGAGTACAACTATTTTCAAACAGAAAGATAGAAAAATAATAGCACATAAAGAAGCATGTTTACTGGGTCCAGAAACTAGTAATGGGATGTGAGCCTTTTACATCCATGTGACCATAATCACCTCGCTTCTGTGTCTTGATCTGAACAGAATTTGGAGACCTCCACAGAACAAATGGGTGGCTGCAATTCAGATCCTTGTTTACCTGGTCATAAAACCACTAGGACTGCGGGTACAGTATGAACTGGCAGTGTCGCAGAGAGAGAAGGGAAGAACAGTATAGGATTATGTGAAAAACTCGTACTTTTTCTCTATATTGTTACTTGGACAAATGGAGGACTTCCACCTCCAGGAAGATCATCTTGGCACTTTTCAGAGTGCTTAATAAAAACATTACAAAAGCTACTTTGTGTTGTTCTTTTAAAGGCAGTAAACCAAGGAAGAAGGAATATTAAAAGATGTAATACTTCTGCATTTCAGATCTAGAGTAATATTCATTTGTTATGTAGATCACAGAAATATGACATCAGCAAGTTCTTTAAAGAATGATAGTGGGCAGTGCCTGAATAAATGCAATACTAACCAATTCTTTGACCGACCTATATAGTCTTTAAAAGGAAAAGTGTGCATTTATTCGCTTAACTTTGGGATATGTCCTGGTGTGACAAGATGAGAAATTAAGCAGCCACCAGAAAACAAGAGCACTGAAATAGTAATGAAATAGTATTCAAATTAATGAAACTCCAGCTCTTCTTGATCATCATCCAAAAATCTTACAGGACTGCTTGTGTACTGTGCAGTTTTCTTTGCTACAGTTTTCCATTTCATGGAGACTTGGATAGTACTTAAGTGAGCCAGGTGAATACTAAAAACACAAACTTGAACTTGCTGATATATGGTATGTCTACAATGCACTTGCTGTAGTTTATATATCTCTAGAATAGTTTGATAGGAAGTGCTATCAAAGGAGCCACAGAAGAACAAAATTCAGCATGGACTAACTGAGCAAACATCAACCCAATTTTGTGGGTGGGTTTTATAGCCCATGCTGGGCTCCACGCTGCAACATCTTCAGCCAGGAGAAGAGAAGACTTAGAGGGGACTTGGCAGCAGCCTGTAAGTATATAAGGGTGCACATCAGGGCCTGAGGGAGCATGTGTTCACCAGGGCACCCCAGGTGAAGACAAGGAATAACGGTCATAAATTGCTACAGGATCACTTTAGGTCGGACATGTCTTTAGACTGGAAAAATGTCTTTATACTCTAAGTGTTCAGGGTCTGGAACAGACTCCCCCCAGAGGTGGTACAATCACCTACTCTGGAAATCTTCAAAAATGTCTGCATGCTTATCTTGCTGGGGTCATCTGATCCTACTGGTCTTCCTTGCCCAACCGCAGGGGGGCAGGACCTGATGGTCTCATGAGGTCCCTTCCAGTCCCTAACATCTCTGAATCTATGAATTTATGTTACTAACAGCACCCAAACCAACTAGTCTGAGGTACAGAAACATCTAGTTGTATCACATCATTGCTGTGCCTGTCTGTACACTTCATAAAAACCATCACATGCTGCCGACTAAAAGATAGTAAAACATGTTTGGGGGAAGAGGGACATTGACAAATAAACAACTTCTAGCAGGGGTCCTGAGCATGAAGCTGCTGGATTAATGGCAAAAGCCACAGTTCCATGAACAGGATAAGCCAGAACTCCTTGCCTCACCCACTGAAAAGAAGCAAGCTGACTCTTAACAGTTCCCAGTTAATACCTCCCTGTGATAAAGGACAGCAGGGGAAATGGAAACTCTAGGTTACTCCACATTTTAGTCCCAGTTTCTTAGAAGTTCCAGCAAGGCAATTCAGAGTGTCTATGTACATACGCAGCATATATAGCATTCTTCTTACAGACAAGGTAGAGAGATTGGCAAGTAATCAGCCTGTTTGTACAATTACTCCTGAAAGAAATAGGTAAAGGTTTGCTTTTTCCTCATTTGATGCCTTTGTTATCTATCTTTACAAAGAGATCTGATTTTCAGCCGCATCTGTGCGCACACAATTCTCACACATTTCATTACAAGCTGAGCGCTCATATTTCTGAATATCAGGCCCCCTTTAATTTAGATGCTTATTTTTAGTGACCCATGATGGTAAGGTACAGTCCTTTGTGAGTTTTGATCCTTCACAAGCAAGACATTCCGGGGTACTCTGGTTTTCAATCTAAAAGGAAATATAATCTTTGAAGATACAGTACCTATCAGAAATGAGACAAAGACACTCCAATATCCTTTAGTGAGGAGACAGTACATTGCATTTGCAGTAGAATAATAGTGAGGAACCGACTGACCTCTTCCACACATAAATATGAATTCTAATTTGTATGCGACAGGCTAATAACTGGATTTTGGTTTCTTCTCCTTTTCTCTGTCATTCCTTCCCTTCATTCGTTTACATAGGTTTTCCCTTCTCTATTGGTTTTGCCCCCATCTATCTTTAAGAGGATCTAACTAATGCCTTTTAAAGGAGAACATTTAGTAAACATTTCTGAAATCCTTGGAAACAAGGATTTGTACCGCTGCACTGAAAAGAAGTTATAACAACATAGAGTAGTACCAGAAATGCTAACTAGAAACAGAACAGTAGAATAAATCACCTGGACACTATAGTTCCACTTGCCAAAGTGAGCTCTTATAGAAGAACTAATGAGAAGATAAAAGGAAGCCTTGGGTATAATTTGCCTTCACAGTTTAAGAAAGTCTTTGATATTCTAATCTAAAAGGTAAATATCTCTAGCATTAGGAATGAGCTACTTGATTGGACAGCCAGGATATCAAAGAAAGAAGGCACTCATGAATGGAAAAAATCTAGGATGAAGGAAAGTGATTGAAGCCTTTGCTAAGTAGGTTGCCCAAAGGACTAGTAGGACAAGTACTTTGCTTACATTAATTGTGACTTTAAGTATGGAACATGCAACACACTGGTGCAAGAGAGGCAATGATAAAAGAATTAGGAAAGTTCAGTACCAAGGAGGCTGCCAACAACTTTGCAAATAACTTGTGTAGACTAGAACAGAGCAGGAGAAAACTGGTGATCCCTAAATTTAATTTGCAGTAATGCAAGTCAGGATAGAATCAGAGGAGGAAAAGAGAATAAAAGCTCAAAGTGCAGGCACTAGAACACACTGTACAAGAAGGCCCTGAGAGAAATGTAAAGGCAAAAGTTTTTGACAGTTTATTTTCTCACAACTGCACTAAGGGTTATGTATAGTCCACATGTCTAAAGCAGGCTTTAACATGTAGTTGATAAACATGTATAGCCTTTGCATGTACATGCAATGGAGAAAGAGACTATTTTGAGCCTTCCACACGATTATTAAAAAAAAAAAACCCTCCCTGAACCTGATTCTGTCTCCACTGAAGCAAATGGCAAAAATAACAATGCCCTGATTGGTTCTTGATCTTTCCATTTACTCTTGTTTGTATTCCTCTTATTTGGATACAGTTCAGCATACCTCAGGGAAACACTACAGGGACAAAGAAAATATAGTAATGGGCAACTAGAATGACACAGAGTCTTAAAATTCTTTATCCTAAAATGGCCTGCAATGCTGAGTTTTGCATCTTTTAAAAACAAAGATACAAGATTTAAGGAAGAATTTAAATATTAAAATGGCTCAGCATGCTGGTGTAGCCTTCAATTAGATGATCTCCAGGTACTTAACTACCATGCATTACTTACAAGCACCCCGACAAGGTAAGAAACAGTTAGATGAGTCTCTCTCTGAAGTGTTGAGCACCTTCAGCCCCATTGCAGAGAAGGGGTCATCTTGTAGGACTGGACTGCACTCTAAAGCAAATCTGACTTCACTTATTTTACCATTAGGCATATCAGTTATGCAATAAATTATAGGACTATCCATGGGCTTAAAGTCAAATGTATGCTCATGTGCTTTGCTGGGCAGGGCCTGAGTGACTTGGTATTAACTGTCAGTACTGTCAAACTCAAGTGCGAGCTCTCTTTCATCAACAAAATGTCAACTCCTGCCTCCAATAGGCTCACCAGTCTGCTTCACCTGATTGTTAAATTTTTATACAAGCATATTTTCTTCCTCTTATGCTGCCCTGCATGGGACAAGTGTCCTGTAAATATCTGTAAAGCTACCTCAGCATCCTCCTTCACATGCCTCCTTAAAATGCAATATAATTGATGCCTACAAAAAAAGTCAGTGGCAATTCACCCAATGTCATGCTGAGACAACAGCCTTCCATGCTGATGAAAAATTGTCTCATTTTTATCTTGTCTGCCTGTTTCCATCAGTTCTTTCTTGTCCTACTGGCTGAAAGCTCCATGCAGCAGGTACTCTTTTTTCTGGGATTGTACAGTAATCTAGAATAATCAGGTCCTAGTTTGCAAATAAAGTTCTTAAGTGCTACCACAATACAAAGAAGTCCGAGTCTTAATCCTCTGGACCATATTATTAGCTAATGCTAAACACCAGCTTTGTGGCATGTACTAACTGATCTGTCTTCAGATTCAGCTCACCAATCTGGCTCACAGAACCATAGGAAACCAGAGCTGGAACAGATATGAGGAAGATCATCCAACCCAACCTCCAATTTAAGACAGGAGCATATCTGTCTAACCCATCCCAGACAAATGTGCATCTAAACTACTTTCAAACTTTCAGTGATGGAGATTCCACATTCTCTCCAGATCAGTTGGGGCCAACCTTTTTTGGTGGGCATGACGCAAATTAGCTCTGAACCTTCCTAAGTGCCACTCTGGTCCTATTCCCCTGCCAAATCTGCTGCTCAGCTTTCTGCTTCCTGCCTTATCTGCTCCTGTGCCACATTGTTTCCTCCCAAATCTGTTGCATGCCACACAGAGGCCGCCCTTGTCCCTTGTGGCACATGTGCCACAGATTGGTCACCCCTGCTCTAGGGTGACCCCTAGGGCGTGTGGGTGGATATGGAGGGATGGGGGATGCGGGTCAGTGTGTGGGCAGGTGTGGAGGGACTGCGGGGGGGGGGGGGGGGGGGGGGGGGGAGACTGTGTGGGGAGGCTGCTCAGGAGGGATGGGTCCCCTGCCCTCCACAGGGTGCAGCGCCTCACATAGCACATGGACTGCCCCCCCGCAGGGTCCCAGCTACTCTGCAGGGCCACAGCCCTCCCCCCGGGCAGGATCCCAGCCACCCTGCAGGGCCACAGATCCCCTGTGCAGGGCCTACAACTATTATGGTCTTTTTGAATTCTCTGCAACAGCAGAATTGCTTAATTTTTTCCATAGTCAAAAACCAAGTGAAAACTAAGAGATGGCATTTTCAAAGGGGTACCTTGAGTCTAATAAAGTTGAGAACCATCGATTTAGAACAGTGGCTCCCAACCTTTCTAGACTCAAGGGACCCCTCGAACTTGAGGTACCTCTCAGAAAATCCCTCATTCTTAGTTTTCATTCATTTATTCATTACAGAAAAATACTAGGGCAATTCTTCTTTTGCAAAGAACTCAGAGGCTAGGGTCAGAAATTACACATAAAACAGTATAAATTACCAGAAACTAGTACAAATCTGTAACACAACAGAAGTTCAGTGCACATAAACCACCTTCAAAATGGCAGAAACAGGTTTAAGATCAACCTAAATGGATGTAGTATCAGACTTAACTGATTTAGGTTAAACTGATTTATGGAACTTCTGTCCCAGATCCCCTCCAGATTCAAGTTAACTCAGTCTCCCAATATCCCAAGATGCTTGTACCTCCCCCACAACCCCCCTCCCCACTGTAGGATGGGTGGCTAGCCTTGGCCCGACCTATCTACTCTATTCAAGCAAGGAGGCATGCTGTAGTGCCCCCCAGCTTCTGGCCTGGGCCACTACAGGCACGTGGCTATTTCCAGAATCAAAAGTGAATGTCTGATCACCAGAGATCCAGGTTTTCTGTTTCCCACAGAAAAACAGAGAAAAATGAGAATCTTTCCCTTTACCTGAGGAAAAAGTGGATTTCTCATTTAGGAGAAACCCAGAGATTTTTCAGTTTTGCAAAGAGCTGTCAGCAGGTTGGCAGACTTATACCTGCAAGGGGCTGGGTGGGAGCAGGAGGAGGGCAGTCAGGCAGGGGGTGCCACGTGCGCATATATGCACATGGCCACCAGAAGTCCTGGAGAGCAGCTCCCGCAGGCAAGTAGGGTAGGGATTGAGGCCCCCATAAGGAGGGAAGGTAAGAGTTGAACAGTGCCAGGTGGTGTGTGGGGCTTGGGGCTGCAATGCATGGCCACAGGGCCCCGGAGGGGAGTGGGATGGGGCTGTGGGTGGCATGTCTGCGGGGTTGGGGGGGAAAGAGGAGGTGAGGCCAGTGCCCTGCCACTGAACGCATTCCCAGAGTGGTAGGGGAGACCTGTGCCCCTCAGATCTGCGCACAGGGTGGGGGCAGGTGCGAGTTGCTTGCTGCAGGTTCGGGCTCCCTGCCCTGCTGCCCTCCTCTGAGACCTCCACAGCCCAGCAGGTGCAACCTGACATTGCAGGGAACAGTGGGGCTGCATGGTGAAGCTGCTTGCTGCTGTGAGCTCCACACTGCCCTGGCAAGGTGTCCCTTGCATGCACAGCAGCAGCATGGGCAGTGGCATGGGGTTGTGCCCCCCACTGCTGCTGCACAGGCAGGGGATGTGTCATCAGGGCAGTGCAGAGCTCAGTGGCAACAAGCTTCCCTGCATGGCCCCGCTGTTCCCTGCAGCACCAGGTTGCACCCGCTGGCCTGCAGAGGCCCCGGGGCAGGCAAGAGGGCAGGAGCCTATGTGCCCCTGCTCCATGCACAGGGCTGGGGGTCATGGGTCCCCCCTGCCCCTCCAGATGTGTGCACAATGGTGGGGAGACCCCCCACTCCCCCAAGCCCACAACACACAGGCAGCAGGGGGAAAGAGCTGGGCTCTGCTCTGCTGCAGCAGCCATTGCTGCCTCTGCTGCAGCAGCAAAGGGCTGTGGACCCAGGTCCTTGGCCCTGTAGGCCTGGCACCTAGGGGCCCCCTCTAGCAGGACTGGGGGGTAGGGGGCTGTGGGTAGAGCACAAGGGACACCAACAGGGCTGGGGGGGCTAGGGTGGTGAGTGAGGGGCATAAGCAGGGCCAGAGGGCTGTGGGAGGGAATGAGAGGACTTTCATTTTAATCACAGATTTGGGGGGTTTTAAATCAGAGAATTTGCAATTATTATTATCAGGGAAAACCAGGATCTAAGGATCTTTAAACTAAGCCTGCCAGGGATTGGGGGAATTACTGCCACTGCAAGCCCACTGAGCAACCTTTGTAAATCCAGCAGGCTAAGGCACTTAAGGGAACCCACCCCTACCCTAGCCCCAAAACAATCCGTAGGGAAGGCAGGGGCTCCCAGTGGGACACTTATCTGCCTGTACACCAATGCCAGGAGCTTGGGGAATAAACAGGAGGAACTAGTCCTCCTGCTAAACAAGAATGACTACAACCTCATAGGGATAATGGAGACCTCACCTATGACTGGGCCACAGGTATAGATGGCTATACCCTGTACAGGCAAGATCGTACAGATAAAAGGGGTGGGGGTGTAGCTCTCTATGTCAAGGACAGCTACACGTCCCTGTAAATTAACATTGGCACCCAGGAAGGACGACTGGAGTCTCTCTGGGTTAAAATACATGGGGAGCGTGGCACAGGGGATATCATGGTAGGAGTCTACTACAGACCTCCTAACCAGAAACAAGAGCTGGACCAGGAATTTGCCAGGAAACTGGCTGAGGCTGCATGCTCTTGGTGCATGGTTGTCATGAGAGACTTTAACTACCCGGACATCTCATGGGAAGAGCGCTCAGACAAATCTGATCGGTTGCAAAGCTTTCTCATGTGCGTGGACGAGCTCTACCTGACTCAACCTGAAGTCTATGGGCTGACAAGAGGTAAAGCGTTACTGAACCTGATACTGGCTGAAGGGGATGACCTAGTCAGTGACCTAAGAATCAATGGAAAGCTGGGTGATAGTGACCACGAGCTGATCACCTTTACTATCCATCACAAAGCTGGCAAGTCAGTCAGCAATACAGAAGTCCTCGACTTCAGAAAAGCTGACTTTGACAAGCTCAGGAAAGGACCTAAAGAACCACAACTTGACAGGAAAAAGAGTCCAAGAGGAGTGGTTGCTCCTCAAGGGAGTGATCCTGACAGCACAAGGGATGGCCATCCCATCTCGGAGGAAGGGTAACAAAAGGGCGCAGCAACCCCCTTGGCTCAGCAGGGAACTCAAGGACGTCCTATGCCTCAAAAGGAGAGATTTATAAAGGATGGAAGGATGGAATTACCACCATGGAAGAGTACTCAGCACTGGTCCATACTTGCTGGTACAGACCAGTGGATCAGGAAAGCCAAGGCTGCAACTGAGTTCTATCTCGCTTCACATATCAAGGATAACAAAAAGTCCTTTTTCAGATATGTAGGGAGTTGGAAAAAAAACAAGGGTAACATTGGACCCTTGCTAAACCAAATGGGCCAGCTGATAACAGACACCTAGGAAAAAGCCAATCTCATTAACCATTACTTTGCGTCAGTCTTCTACCAGCCCAAAGGGATCATCGCGCCTGACAGGATGCAGGATTACCAGGGAAAGGGCGAACACATGCCCATCATTGGAGTAGATCTTGTGAAGGAACACCTTGAGAGGCTGGACATCCACAAATCAGTCGGCCTAGATGGAATGCACCCAAGAGTGCTAAAGGAACTGGCTGACATCTTAGTGCAGCCAATGGCAAGGATATTTGAGAACTATGGTGCTCAGGTGAAGTACATGAAGACTGGAAGAAGGCCAATGTGATACTCATCTTCAAGAAAGGGCGGAAAGTAGATCCTGGGAATTACAGGCCAATCAGCTTGACCTCAATCCCCAGTAAAATTCTGGGGGAAATTATCAAGGAGATCCTTCTGGATAAACTGGCTGAGGGCAACATCCTGAGGGACAGCCAGCACAGGTAGGTCTTGCCTGACCAATCTCATCTCCTTCTATGACCAGGTGACATATCACCTGGACAAGGGAGAAGAGACTGACGTCACACATCTGGACTTTAAAAAAGCCTTTGATCTTGTGTCCCATGACCTCCTCATGGAAAAATTGGCCAACTGTGGCCTCGGCTACATCACAGTCCAATGGCTAGGGAATTGGCTCTGAGGTCAGACCCAGAGAGTAGTGGCCGATGGTAGCAAATCATTATGGTGCTCCGTGACCACTAGCGTCCCCCAAGGCTCTGTCCTTGGACTGGTTCTCTTTAACATCTTTATCAATGATGTAGACATTGGTGTCAGAAGCGCACAGGCCAAGTTCACTGATGACACTAAACTTTGGGGCATAGCGTCCACACCTGAGGACAAGCTAGGGATCCAGGCTGACCTGGATAAACTTAGTAAGTGGGACGGATACAAACTGGATGACATTCAATACCGATAAATGTAAGGTACTCCACCTTAGGGAAAAAAACCCTCAGCACACTTATAGGCTCGGCAGTGCTACACTTGCTAGCACCACTGCTGAAAGAGACTTGGGGGTCACGACTGACCACAAAATGAACATGATCCACCAATGCGATGTCTGGCTTGCATCCATAGATGCTTGTCAAGTAAATCTCAGAATGTCATCCTCCCACTGTACTCGGCCTTGGTGAGGCTGCAGCTAGAGTATTGCATCCAATTCTGGGCTCCACAATTCAAGGAGGATGTCAAGAAGCTTGAGAAAGTCCAGAGGAGAGCCACACACATGATCAGAGGGCGAGAGAATACGCCTTATGATGAGGCTGAGAGCCATGGGACACTTCAGCCTGGAAAAGCGCAGGCTCAGGAGGGACCTGGTGGCTGCATCAGGACCTGGGAGAACGTCTGTTCACCAGAGCGACCCAAGGAAAAACAAGGAACAACGGTCATAAACTTCTCCAAGATCATTTTAGGCTGGACATAAGAAAAAATTCCTTTACTGTCCAAGCCCCCAACACCTGGAATAGACTCCCTCCAGAAGTGGTCCAGGCACCTACTCTGGACTCATTCAAGAAATGCTTGGATGCTTATCTTGCTGGGATCCTTTGACCCTAGCTGACTTCCTGGCCCTGGGGCAGGGGGCTGGACTTGATGATCTTCAAGGTCCCTTCCAGCCCTAACGTCTATGAAATCTATGAAATCTCTTCTGATCACTTACTTGTTGGTTCAATCTATGCAGCTTAGACTAACCTGTGAAAATGGAATCAATTCAGCATCAGATTTTTTGACTGTCTGTACTTAGCCAGAAAGACCACAACAGGTCAGAATTCTTTTAACATTATGAATTCCTATTTGAAATCCCTGGGTTTATCTTGTGGATCATGTTTGCACACCTAACAGTGCTAACACTGGGTGGCACCCACCATCACCCTTGAAAGGATCTCAAGGCTACAGCACCCTGGTTAAGAATCAGTATCCTGGTTAAGATTTGGAAGTTCTCTCTGATATGCTGCTGATAAAAGCCTAACAAAAATAGCTTGCTTAATAACTATTCTCCAACCATTTGGGTTGGTCTAATAAAAGATATCAAATTCACCCAAGGAACCTTGTCTGCCTAGGTGCTAAAATGGCATTCAACTATGGATGTTTAAACAAAAGTTGTTTCACAATAATAAGTCTGTATAATAAAACTAATATATATAGTATTTCATTCTCAATAGCCCCATTTAATAAAAGAATATACAGCATTCTTTGTGTGCTCTTCAGTACCTAACAAGCTTCTGATGATCACTCAAATAAATATCAAGAACCACCCTGTACTATATCTGAAAAACAGTAGCTGCCCTGTGAATCAAGCCAATAGCAATCTAGGTATTGAGACCAGGGCTTGAATGTGCAATGGAAAAACATGCTAACTAACACTTTCCAGCCCATCTGGAAATTTGGAGCTTAGGTTTTAACTTACCAATCTAAGAAGAGTTGAAGCCAATAGTCTTGACTACATTAGCCTTTTCAAATGAGTGACAGAGAAAGTAATATGTTCCAAGACCATACATTGTATAGGCATCATCTGGCTATTCATGATGGTACAACATTCCCATGGCTACTGCTATAATTGTTTACTTGGAAAATAACGTTGCAAGCAAGGGAGGTTTAAGCTGGATATTAGGAAAAACCCTCTCACTAGGAGAGTGGTGAAACACTAGAACAGGTTACCTAGAGAGGTGGTGGAATCTTCATCCTTTGAGGTTTTTAAGGCCCAGGCCGACAAAGCCCTGGCTGAAATGATCTAGCTGGGGATGATAGCTCTGCTTTGAGCTTGGACTAGATGACCTGCTGAGGTCCCTTCCAACCCTAATTTTCTATGATTCTAAAGTAGAGGGTAATAAAATGTAATCTATTTTCGTTGACTTAATGCAACTTAGCAATAGAGAAGGACAAAAGCATAATTTGACCAGCAGCCTCACTGAAGGCCATAAAACAAATGTTTTATGTACTTATGCACCTCACAGACTAGTCTGAGACTAAGTCTTTTAAATAATTGTAAACACTGAAAAAACACCCATGGAAATAAATAATAGGTGCCATTGCCTTTCAAATATACTTGTTCTGAATAGGTATAATTGCAATGAATAACACTGTTCAGTTATAGTCACTTTCAAACAGAAAAAGACTGCTTCATAATTTAGAAAACCAACACTTTATTACAACTATTACTACAAGCATGCTCAGTGCATTCAATAGCTTAAACCTGCTCTTTCTGCAAGATCATAACTACTGAACTTAATAGGATATAAGATGACGCTGATTATAAGATGACCCTCCAATAATAAGATTGTGTATGGAAAATGTGTACGTTTGTTAAAATTCTCCAGGTATAGAATATAATTATTAGAGGTTTGTCTTGAATTTGTCCCCCCTCCCACTGCTACAGCAGAGAAAACAAATCTTGGGAGGTCACATGGCCCCCTTGCCCTCTGCCCCCAACTTTTTCCCTCTGCAGCCCCTTCCCCACCCCTATTGTCAGAACCTGCTCTCCATGGAAACAAGGAACAAATTTGCAAACACTGATGGATGAATGCATGCATTTTATCTTATCTTTTCTTTTTTAACTGATGCAAATTTTATCATAGGTACTCCACAAACATACTTTTAAGCATCATTTTTGTACCTCCTTATATAGAACACGAACTATGCATGATACTAAACCAAAACCAAAAGGGCCAGGATTTGCCATATATTCATTGGGCGGAACCCCAGCACAGACAAGTGTTTCAAGCCCGAGATACCTGATAAACAGCAGTGCTCAGCATGTATGCTCCCCACAAAGGATTAATGTGCTAATGAGCCCCCAACTCATGACTGGAACAGTTCTTCTTGTCACGAGTCCTGGGATCCTCCAAAATTATATGCAAGTGAGGTGCAGGGCAACCTAGTCCAGCTTAACTTCATAGAAGGTGGGGCTACACTAATCAATGCAACAGGCTGACAGAGGGGCCAACAGAGGGATTCTGGGTGAACTGTTTGGGGCCCTGTTTGGTAATGTTTGCCAGACATTTAAGGATGTTGAAGAAACAGGAATCATTGGAAATGGGAAAGAAAGGCACAGCTGAGCTATGGGAGTAAAGATGAAGTCAACGTGTATGCTATGTAGTGGCTCACCATGACTTTAAAAAGAGTCAGTGCTGAGGGTAATTGAGCTCAATGGGCACTACTGTGTTTTTTATTCAGATGAGCTGTCAAAAAAACCCAAAAACTTCAGAGTTGAAGTTCCATCACTGAGCACATGCGGCTTTTGGCAGCAGTTTAACAATAGACAATATATTTAATGAGGTTTCCTTGTATGCAATTATAAGATTCCCCGTGCTGATTGGGGGGGAGCCCCCCCATCTTATATTTGAGTCAATATGGGTCATGGCAGTGTGGTTTTGGATTCCAAGTGATCAGATATTTAAAAAATTGAAAAATTATTCATCTCAAACCAGATGAAACAGAATTGTCAATTAACGTACTATATGAAATATATGTATAGCATATATTGCATACATCTATATTGCTGGTACATAGAGTCTATATATACCCACTATATTAATATAATATAATATAGAATTATATTATGTTTTTGTAAAATATAAGTACATTGTTGTTTCATATGTATTTTCATGGGAATGTGTTTTACACAGATGTAGATATACAAATGAAGATGAGTAAACATTTACCCAAGATAATTCATAGATTCATAGATGTAGGGTCAGAAGGGACCTTGTAGATCTTCTAGTCCGACCCCTGCCATGGGCAGGAGAGAAAACTGGGCTCAATAACCCCAGCCAGGTAAATGTCGAGCCTCCTCTTAAAGACCCCCAGGGTAGGAGCCATCACCACTTTCCTTGGAAGTTGGTTCCAGATCCTAGCCGCCCTGACAGTGAAGTAGTGCCTTCGGATGTCTAGTCTAAACACACTCTCTAGCAACTTAAGGCCGTTATACCTTGTTACTCCAGGAGGTGCTCGGAGGAACAAGGTCTCTCCAAAACCCCGCTGGTTCCCCCCTAGTAAGTTTATAGACGGCCACCAGGTCCCCCCTCAGCCTTCTCTTGTGAAGACTGAACAGGTAAAGGTCCCATAGCCTCTCCTCATAGGGTCTGCCCTGCTGTCCCCGGATCATGCGAGTGGCCCTCCTTTGGACCCTCTCAATGCTGTCCACATCCCTCCTAAAGTGCGACGCCCAGAACTGGACGCAGTACTCCAGCTGCGGCCTGACCAGTGTCACATAGAGGGGGAGGATCACCTCCTTGGCCCTGCTTGTGATGCATCTGTGGATGCAGGACAAGGTACGGTTAGCCCTACTGACCGTGTTCTCACACTGTCGGCCCATGTTCATCTTGGAGTCAATAATGACTCCAAGATCTCTTTCTGCCACTGTGCTTTTGAGAAGGGAGTTCCCCAGCCTATAGGTATGCTGCTGGTTCTTACTGCCCAAGTGCAGCACCTTGCACTTGTCAGTATTGTATCCCATCCTATTTTCATTTGCCCACCCCTGTAACCTGTCCAGGTCTAGCTGTATCCTGTCCCTCCCTTCTAGTGTGCCCATCTCACCCCAAATCTCAGTGTTGTCCATGAATTTAAACAGGGTGCTTTTCACCCCCTCGTCCTTCCCTTCTAGTGTGCCAACCTCACCCCAAATCTTGGTGTCGCCTGCAAATTTAAACAGACTGCTCTTCACCCCGTCGTCCAAGTCGCTAATAAAGAAATTGAACAGTGCGGGCCCAAGGACCGGGCCTGGGGGGACCTCACTGCCCACTTCCCTCCAGATCAAAAGTGACCCGTCCACCACCACTCTGAGTGCAACCTGTCAGCCACTTTGCAATCCATCTGACTGTATAGGCATCAATGCCACAGTCACCTAGCTTTTTAATGAGAATGGGGTGGGAGACAGTGTCAAAGGCCTTCCTGAAGTCCAGAAAGACTACATCCACCGCGAGTGATTTTGTGACCTGATCATAGAAGACAATCAGGTTGGTCTGACAGGACCTGCCCCTAATGAAACCATGTGAGTTGCCCTTGAGCATCATCCCTGATGCCGGCCCATCACAGATGTGCTCCTTGATAATCTTCTCAAAGAGCTTCCCCAGGATTGAAGTAAGACTAGCGGGCCTAGAGTTGCCTGAGTCCTCCCTCTTCCCTTTTTTAAAGTTGGGCACCACATTGGCCCTCTTCCGGTCATCTGGCACCTGGCCAGAGCACCACAAGTGCTCATAAAGCCGTGCCAGGGGCCCCACGATAACCCCTGCCAATTCCCTCAACACCCTGGGGTGGAGAGCGTGTGGACCTGCTGATTTGAACATGTCCAGCCCCTCCAGAAGTTCTCTAACCTGGTCCTCCGTAACCCTAGGGTTGGAGTCCATTCTGAATCTCGGTAGGGGAGCCCTGGTCCCTGCACAAGAAAATAGAGGCAAAGAAATTGTTAAAGAGGTCTGCTTTCTCCTCTGGTGTGACCACCAGATTGCCAAGCACATCCTGCAGGGGTCCCACATTACCCGCTGCCTTCTTCATTCTCCCTATGTATTTAAAAAAGGACTTTTTGTTATCCTTGATGCTAGCCCTAGTTACGTATCTGCCTTAGCTTTCCTAACAGACCCCCTACATACCTGAGTGGTGGAGGTATACTCCTCTTTGGTGATAGCCCCTCCCTTCCACTGGGTGTACATCTCCTTTTTTGGCAATCAGGCATTCACGAATACCCTTGGTGAGCCAGGGGGGCTTTTGGGCACTCTTGCCCCTTTGCTTCTTGTTGGGATTGTCACCCCTTGGGCTCTTGAGTATCGTCTCCTTAAGGAAAGACCACTCATCTTGGGTACCCAATTCCCCTACTCTCCAGGACCCTAGTGCCTCCCCCACTAATCGCCTCAGCTCATTGAAATTGGCCCTCTTAAAGTCTAAGGCTACTGCCTTGCTGCAGGCCCTTGACAGCCTGCGCTGGATGGTGAATTCCAGCAAGTGATGATCGCTGTCGCCCAGGTGGTCGAGGACCTGGAGTCCCCTCACCAGGTAGAAAAAAAAATCTCTTTTCTACAATCAGTAGAAGTATTGCTGCAGCATTTAAAGCCCAGTCTAGAAGTAGGACGCATTACATTAGATACTGTACAAAGAGACCACAGAGTCCTTGCTTCAAGGATGTTACAACTTGAAGTAAATAATTTATTGTCAGCAGGTAATTAAGGTTACCAGAGACTTTCCATTATAAAAACCTGTTTTCAGTTACTTATAACTTTGCCAAACTTAAATCATTTGCACTGAAATTTTACACGTCAGGTGTGTGCTCAAGACTAGAGACAAACAAATCATACCAAAAATCAAAGGATGGGGGAAAATTACTAAGTATCAGGTACTCCAGCAGCCTCTTGGGGAGGCGCTGTAACTATGGTGCTTTACACAATGCGCTATGAGTTCGAGCACCATTGAAACCAACAGGCAAACCGGGGGAGGAGGGCTTGGAGTCTGCCTGCACCAACCCTGGCCAGCAGGCAGTGGCACTCTAGCAGCCTCCCAGGAGACTGCAAGATTGCCCCTCTCCCCATCCACACCTCCCTCTCCCTGCCACCTGGCAACTGTTATTAGCAGCTGGGCAGGAGTGGGGGGACAGAGCCCCCCCCACCATATGCTCCCCCAACTACCCCTACTCGGGTGTTTGGGAATGCTGGGCTGTGCAGAGTGTGATCCCTTCCCTCTGCCCCCTGCACAACTGTTTTGACAGCGGCAGAGGCAGCTGTGCCTGGAGCTGGGAGAGAAATACAACCTCACTGCCAGCTGTACAAAGCTACCCATGCTAGGGTCTTGGGACAAACCAGGCCAGGCCCACAAGTCAGGGGGGCTCCATTTTCCCACCCCCACCACAGCTCTGGGTAAGGAAGACTTTGCTAATATCAAGATGCTCATGTGCGAGGTGAGGGAGGAAGGGAGCCCACCCACTATACGGGCCTGGTTCAGCTCCACCCAGGACCCCAGCACAGGCATTTAGGGAGGCATACATTGTGCAGGGGGGTCTTCCTTCCCCTGCCCTCTGTCCAAGTGCCTTGATAGCAGCAGAGGCTGCCGTGCCTGGAGCTGGGGGGGAGCCCCCCTGCCATGCCGCCTCCACAACTACTGCTGCTGCAGTCTTCAAGGGGAGCTGATCCAGGCCTGCACAGTGAGGGGAGCTCCCTTCTCCTATCCCCCACCCCTGCACAAGTATCTTGACAGTGGCAGAGGCTGCTGCACCCAGAGCTAGGGAGGGGAGATAAACAGAGACCCACCTACCTCATGGGCCTGACCCAGCTTTCCCCAAGACCCCAGCAAAGGTAGCCAGGCTGCTCCCATGAGGTGTGTGTGGGGGGGGGGGGTTCCATTTCTTCCCCCCCACACCAGATCTGGGCACAGCAGCAACAAGGCTGCCACTGTCAGGATGATAGTGTCAGGAGTTGGGGGAAGGGAGACCCCTGCCACTCAGGGCCAGCCCAGCTCCTCCCAAGACTCTAGCAGGTGTAGCTGGGGGGGCATACATGGCACATTTCCCTTTCCCCAGCCCCTCCCCTCCCTCCCCACCCAGCTCTGCAGAGAAAACCTCAGTCTCTTCTATCTCCAATCTGTGACACACCCAGAGGCAGAGTGCCCAGAGGCACTTGGGATGCAGGTGGAATTGCCCAAAGTTAACCCTCACAGGGAACCTGTACACAGGTTTCCTAAAGCACTCTGCCCTAGAGCACCCCTGTCTAATACTACAGCAGACAAGGGTTAAACTTTCATGCAATCAGCCATTTAAGAGTGCTCTGCAGCCATGAATATTTGTTGAGTTATGGCTACAGAGCATTTTCGGGGGCCTCATGGCATGAAAAATGTAACTACAGTATATACCCCATGGTAGCTAAGTGTGAGATAAACTGAGCTAATTTAACAAACGGTAACCTGCCCTGGTTTAGCATTCATTTAAAACAGAATAAGAGAGAAAATAGAACAAATATTGCAGAGCAGCTGATGCATAATAAGTCTTCCCACTCTTTTAACCTGGAATAACCCTCAGTTCACACATGCTCAGTAGGCACCTATACATGCATTCCGGGGTGAGGTGGGGGCGGGTATTTTAATTAAAGTGGCTTACTCAACAAGGTTTAGTTAAAGCACCCCTGCTGCCATCTTGAAATACCAGGACGCTGAATACACAAAATGCTGCAGCACACTGGAGCATTCTGGTTAGACCACTCCAGCAGACTCGATTAATAGAGTCTGCTCCAACACATTCTAATCAGAACACGTTGGAGCATGTGTAGAGTTGCCCGTTAAGGGTATAAACAGGCATCCATTTGTAGTGTTATAAAGTATTTCAGATCTTCAGGGGCATATAGGCATTCCACTCCTGCAGCTAGAGAGCTATAAAGTTGTCTCAAGGAGAATTCTCCAACTAGGGGGCCATTAGGGACGGCTCCCCATCCCAGGGGAACTTGATCATTGACAGCCTGCCTTCTTCCCTGTTGCATAAGTAGCCCACCAATGAAAAACAGCAGCTGTCAAGGACAGCCCCACCATCACCTGTGGGAGTAGCAAGGGTGAGAACTGTTCTCCTTACTCCTGTCACCTCTGGTAGCACCACTGCTCCTGCCAGAGCTCTGGTAGTGGTGTCAAGAATACCTTTACCATCTGCTTGCTCCACTAGTCAGCTGAGATGGTTGGCAGTTTTGCCACTGCCACAGAACTGCCCAGCTCTCACCATGACTCTTCAAGCAGCTGTGGGAATTGCCACCCTGCTTGAAGGGCCCTGGCGCTTCCTGGGACTCTTCAAGCAGCAGTGGTAACAGGGTTCTAGCAGGACTCCCTGACAGCTCATCTCTGGGTGGATTGCCAGGGAGCCAGCTACTCTCCCTCTTCTCCTTTCCCCTTAGAGGAGGAGGAGGGCGGGAAATTGGAGGACTGTGGGATGCAGGGGGTCCTAGAGACCACTGTGGTACTTCATGTAACTATACAGGTGTTACACAGAGCTACAATACTGAAAGCTCCTCTTTAAAAGTACTACTATTTCGTAGCACTTTTACCCGCTTTGTAGTGATACTAGCAGCTTAAAAAGTTGTGTGCTCGTTTTTTGTAGTGCTACAAGGGACTAGTTAGTGCTAGAATTGTAATGCCTGCCATGGTCTAAGAATCTAGCAGGTAAATTATCTGAAGATTCATTTAATCAACTGAACATGCTCCATCCCCATACAACTTTCATGTGTCAGCTGGACTTTGTGCACATCATTTCAGAGGTGAGCAGGACTTTCACTACAAATGCCTCTCAGCTGCTTACACATTGAGCACAGAACCAAAGAGAAAGGAGACTCTCTTTCTTGAGCTTTTTTAAAACCTTAGCAAATTATATCCCAAATGAGTTAAAAGAATATTACAGTTATGAAGGAAACATTCAAGAATTAGGAAATGCTGGAATTAAGGGTGCTTTGGACCTATGCGGTATGATATTTGTCTTTAATTATTCAGTCACATACTGATTTTTCACATAAAGTCGTCTCATTCAATGCACGGGATGGTTAATGCTTCACGAATGAATCATGGATGTGCAATTAATGAGGCTGTTGTCTCTAGGACTTCAGTCTCATTTGTTGTAGAAGTCAGAAGAGTGGGATGCATAAAGTAGGGGAGTGCAGGGAGAGAAAGAACAGTCTCACAGTTAAGACAGAAATGCTGCAGTGGATTCCCTTCCCCTGCTATACCCAGAGTCCATGCGATCCTAGGTAAGTTACGTAAACTTTTCACTGGCAGTCATTAACGGTTTGAGTCCTTTCTGGGTACCCAGTTTCAGATGCTTGAATTTGATTTACAGAAGTTCTGAACAGTCAGAGCTGCAACTGATGTTAATGGAGGTTCCATTTTGACCACATGAGGTACTATATCATGTTACAAACCCTGGTTTAAGGCATCTCACACTGACCTTCCAAATTAGTGGGCACTTTTGACCCTAACCTGTCTCAACCTTGCCTGTATAAAAGTGGAATAATACTACACCATCTTCTTCTTATGTCTGCAGAGCAATAAGTGTCTGGAGAAATGAGGTAGGAATTTACCACACATCAGCTAATCTGCAATAAACATTTCTGAGTCTGATTTTACACTGTGGTAAGCGGAAGTTACATTGTGGCAGCTTAGCCCACAATGAAAAAGGGCTGAGATACCATGGTTTACCTTCTATTTACTCTGGAGGAAGAGTGAGCACATGGATGGTTATCACAGATTAGTTGATGCACTGTAAATCCTCACCCCCTTATAACTCTCAATAATTTATTTATTTGTCCATGTTATAAAATGGTGTTATATTAAAGATATGGAAATGAAACAATTATTATGGAGTTATTTATGCAGTTATGCAGACACAACCAGTTTTCCTGAGCTGCCTGCCTGCGATAAGCCTAGCCATTATGTGGCAAGGAAACCACTTTTCATTGGGTAAATGGCTATCTCATGATGAAACTGATAAAGGAAGCTGACACATGACCAGTGCAAGTTACGCTAGCATATAGCAATCCCTCCCTCTGAAGGGAAGCTTTAGCCCGCAATGGAGTGGCTTACACTGATATAAGGCTGATCATGCTTCAATTCCAAATTTATTATGAAGTCAATTTATTCTCTAGTAAATGTGCCAAATGTTCACACTCTAAGGTATTAGGGCTATAGAGAAGCACACAAGGAAATTAAAAGTTGTCATTCAGGGCATGTTGGGATGTGCAGCAAATAATTCAAGCTATATCTACACTAAAAGTTAGGGTTGACCATGGTCTTCAAGTCTTTACCTTCTGACCGCATATATTATAAATCCCCAAACTCAGTCCCCAAAAGCTGTCCACTCCATGCCTGAAAGCTACACTGGATCAACCCGCATGCCATTCACACCACCTACTCTTTCTCTGGTGTGTTGAAACTACTTCTGCACCCACTTCCATCTCTACTGTTCTAAAAGAGAGACAAATAGTTTGCAGACTGATTCCTTGAAGGATGCTGGTATAAAAGAACCCAGAACGCATCTTAGTGCTGGGCTTAACAGTTTTGGTGCTGGCTACAGGATATAGTATACATGTAGGAAGAGAGCTTACGTGGTGTAGGCTTGTTGCAGGCAACCCTAAATATCAAGAGTAGACAAGCCCTCAGTGGGCCTACATTGAGCAATTAAGATAACAAAATAGCTATTCATTCAGTTAGCAAGGTTTAACCTGTGACTTGAATGAGACAAGGGTCCTGCT
>NW_005841905.1:2101655-2115824 GCF_000455745.1 Alligator sinensis
TAAAGACTATATCAGAATACATACAAACAAGAGGGCCAAAATCAAGTTGCACAAACAAGGTTGGTTTTAGCATTTTCTAACATGTTAGAGCTTGACTTTACAACTTTAATACTCTTAACATAGTTTGCGATATAATCAGCAAACAGCTTGATTACATTTCATTACCTTATCAAAATAAGTTTTCTATTATTTCTATGAGATTTTCAATACTTCCTTTTATTAAAATTTTGAATACTGTTTAAGAATGAAATTTAACAAGTTTCCAGTCTATATGTAAGAAAAAAAGAAATTCCCTTCTAATACTTTTTAATAGCATCTCCAAATTTAGAACCTTTTAAATGCACACACAAATGCTATCATTTATTGCTAAAGAGCCAACCTACTATAAGAACATGCTCAGCGACCCACTTAGAAGGGGGTGAGGATGGAGGCTAGGAATCTGAAACTATCCACTTTAAAATTTCTCCCTTCTTTAACTCTAATCAATTAAGGAAATGGTTTGCCATTAAATTATGGCTCTTCCACACACCATTTAAATACACACTTGACTCCCATTGAAATGGTCAGTTCTACTTAAATTAGATTGAACTATGCATAAACAAAAGGCTGCTACAGAGCACAAAACTCCCATAGCACCCTCTACTGATAAAGAGGGAATGGGATTAACATTCATACAAGCAGTTCAACTGAACAGGCAAAATAACAGAGAAAAGTGAAAATGGGTTTTTATCGCAGTTCAGAATTTAAGCTGCTGCTTTATAAAGGGACTCTTTCAAGACATTTACCCTCAAAGGCCCAATCCTGTAGTCCCTACTCAGGCAAAATTCCAACTGAAGTCAATGGGAATATTGCCTGTGTAGGGACTATTCAAAATTAGTCAAATCGTCTGAATATCGTTCAATCAGCACTAATCACTGCATTGAGAATAAAGGCTGTAATTTTGGCATTTTTTGTCACTTAAATTCTTCAATAAATACATGCATTATTCTCTGTAAAACATCTTGCCAAGCAGCATTTGTCAAATAATTGGACAATTTTTTTCCATCAACCATTGAATAAATTATGAATAACAAGCATTGATTTAAGCATGTGACTCCCATCAGTCAATTCTTAAGTTTCTTGTGAAGGGCTTAACTAGGATTTAAATGATAGCACATATACAAGTGAATTTCATTCAAAGAGAACAGCTCAACTATGTTCCTGTGCCCTTTGAAAGTATAAAGGTTAAACCCTAAATATGACCCATCTTCTATATTGTCTGCACATATAAGTACAAATATTTTAATATTTCTTTCACAGAATGTCTTGATTTTAAATTATTTTTTCCAATACTGAAACACAATATTTATGAAAGTCACATCCAGAGCTATATTTACATGTGCAGCATGCATTAAACCTTGTTAGGCTCTTCTCTCTTACAAAGAGAGACTCTTAATTAGAGGCAATGTGAACACTGTTTAAATTGTAACATTTTACAGGTAGAATAAATCTGAAGCTTAAATATTTTTAGTGATCTTTAAACAAAAAAGATTTGAAATAGCAACACATCAGGGCACACCAAAGGTCCATTTTATACAGTATACAGTCTCCAAAAATATTTAATAACCAATGCTTCTGAAGAAGGCACAAACCCTCTTTAAAATGCCATTTATTATGCATTACTATTGTTTTAGGGGAAGTTCCTCAATTTTACCCTGTAACCACAGTTGCAAATTTTAAATATTAACACCCATCCCTAAAATGTTATTGATACTGTCTTATCTAAGTGCCTTGCCTCAATAAAGCACTCTGAAGGCATGCCATAGATGATATGTATTTCACAAAGCAAACTTGTATGGGCAGTCATTAACAACCTCAACAGAGGCACAGTTTTGTCTGTACCATGCTGCACCACAAACAGGCAGTGGGGAGAAGTGGTTGCAGCATGTAAGTCCTAGCTCAGGGGTGGGCAATTTTTTTGGGCGAAGGCCACTTACTGAGTTTTGGCAAGCCATTGAGGGCCACATGACAGGCAGCCCAGGGCAGATAAATATTACTTTTCTAAATTTTTTAGGGGGCCCGCAGACCAGATAGAATGGCCTGGTGGGTCGCATCCAGCCCCCGGGCTGCATTTTACCCTCCCCTGTCCTAGCTGGATCACCTCAGACCTGAGCTAGGTTATTCCAGCCCACTGCTGGAAAACATTGCCAGCCCTCTCTCTATGAGCTCCTGAAACGGAGAGTTGCCTGGGTGGTACATAAGGAACTTGCCAGGGGAAATGGAGGGGTATAAAAAGTCTGTAGCGTGTGCAATGAGCTTGGCTTCTAGAAGCAATTATGTGTGAGAAACTTGTGTCTAGACACACATGCACGCACCCACACACACATGCTTTCATGTCATTTTAATTCTTTGCTTTTTAATGTAATTGAATGACCCCTTTCCTTTTCCTTATGGTATCAGGAAGTTCAAATAGCAGCAGCAAACAGACCTCCCCTATGCAATTTAATATTATATGTTGCTCTGGTGACAATGCCAATAATTAAGGTTTCTAATGCTTTCCATTATCAGATCCCTTTCCACTTGCTTAGAACTTTGCAAAGCTGTTATTATTCAGGCTGAAAATTTTCCATGCAGGGTGTGTGATTCAGGCTGAATTCTCTGAAAAGTTTCTGCAGAAACAATTCAAGAATGAATATCAGAGAAAAATACCTTGTTCTACCTATACTAAACATTTCTTACACCTTTCCTCAAGAAGCTCTATCCCCTGCATATTTTGAAAAGAAACCAAAAATTTGGCAGGGAGATCACTTTTATATCAGTGATGTGCCTTGGACAGTGCTTCTGAAAATTCACCTAAATTCCACCATGTTTTAGCCTTAGAGATTGCACCCAGATAAGCAAGGACATGCGTTTGCAGTGGCACAAATTGCATGCCCCTGCATGCGCACTTCATTGCAGGACAAATTGTCCTGCAATGGGCATACTGCCCTTGCCCAGCTCCTCCTGGCTCTTCAGCCAGAGAGAGCTGGAGGCTGGGAACAGCACCTGTGCTGGCCCCAGCAATCTTACCTGATGGTGTGCTGGAACAACAGGGGCACAAGTCAGGCAGCACGGGGGCATGGCTGGCAGCAAGAGCATTGCTCTGGACAACCTGGCTTCCATTTGTACCAGTACACACTTGTTTTGCGTGCTTTCTGCCACTTTTGTTTCGGGGGGGTTCTGGGAAAATCCCGATAGCAAATTTTGCTGCCACTTTAACATTCACTGCGTGCAGTTTGTGGCACCATAAAGAGGTTTGTGGTGCTACAGACCACAAGCTCCTGCTCATCTTGACGCAGCCTGAAAGTCTCACTTTATACATAATCAGTAGCCTGCCTAGAGATGGTAAGCAAAATTCTCTTTAGATTTTACCTGCCTGAAGATGCCTGCTCCTTACTCTCTCAGCTCCTACATACTAACCAGACTACATATGTGCTGTCTTCATGATCCTTCAGAGGCTGCAGAGCTAAGCAGAACAGTAGAATTTTCTTTGCAATTGCTCTGCTGATCTGTGAGGTGCTGCCATGGCACAAGGCACAAGAACTGAGACTAGGAAGCCTTTGGATATGACTACACTGCAGTGGAAGTGTGACTAGTTTGCTAGATATACACCCTAGCTAGCTTTATGTTAGCTAGCTCAAATACCGGGAGCAGCATAACTGTAGTACCACAGTGGCTACTTTTTAGCATCTGACAAAGAACAGTGTTGCCTCCCAAAGCTCACACCTCTCTAAACCAGTTAGTCTCATCTGACATAGGCCTGTCTGGATCAAAACAAGCACAGCAGTCATTTATACGTGCTGCCCTTCCATGTTCCCTTGCTGCTGCTCAACAGGGAAATGGGTTCTGCGGAGAATACAGAATGATTGTGTCATTAAAAACTGTATTGTAATGAATATACACCCAGGAACCAAATTCAGGTTGCAGGGCTAGTGTTAAATTTTGCAGGTCCTAATTTTGGAGTCCCTTTTATAACCTTCACATTCTTTTAACATGGGAAGATTTTACTGCTCCCCTAATTTTTTTTCATACCAAAAAGACATGAGACCAGTTTCTGGCCTGGCATAAATTCCACAGAGGATGGAGCGCACACCTTCACAGACTGTAATGGAGCCAAACCAATTTTCTCAGCTACAATCTGGCCCAATATTTTTAATTTCCTTGTAAAAAAAAAAGTACACCTCCCAGTTCTTTATAGATCTTATCATAAGATATTTTCTCTGACATTGAAAAGAGGCTCACCATTTCACCAGTTATCTTAATATCTTTTGAAAAATTTTATTTATTAAATAATAGATATTGAACAAACCCATCCCAAGGTCTCAACACTCTCACAAAACTTAAAAAATCACAAAGCTACGTTTAAAAAATTAGACACTTCTACTGACTTCCAACTTCCACTGAATTAAAAGCCAATTAAGCCCCATTGTTAATTTTCACAAGACAATAAACAACACCATCTACCCCTATCCTATTTTCTCCCTAAAAGACACTTACCAAAACTCCAGAAAATGATGATTTTTTTTTGCTCTGTGTCTACTTCCCTCACTATGGACAGGGCATAATTCAGGACAGGGCATAATTTAGTCCACATTTTCTCTCGTGGTGCTCTCTAGTCTAGGTTCTCTTTCCAAAGAATGTCTATGGAATTTTTAATTTACAGCATTAGCTATCTTCTTCCACCCTGAAAACCATCTTTCTGCTACAGTTTACAGCTAGGAATTAATATATTCCTTTGACTGTTTTCATCAGTATATTTCAGAAGTGGTAAGTTAGGTCTGTCTCATGCTGATGCCAGGCTCTCAGGCTCACCCACAGCTGCTTCTAAACACCTTCCAATGTTATATAAGCTTTTGCTAATTCTATTACTTCATTGGATTGCTTTTCTTTAAAGCTGTCTCTCTTGCCCTGCTCCAGTAAAGCTGTAATGACTACATTCTCTCCTATTCCTCATAATAATAATAATAATAATAATAATGAGTAGTCTGAACAGTAGTTAACAACTTGGACATTTATAGATAGGAAAGAAAGGAAAGGAAAGAGAGGAATCTTAGCAAAAAAATATTCAAGAGAAAATATTCTTTTGGAGGTAAAAATCAAAAGAAGTTTGAACTACATTGCCTCCTGGCTCCAGAAAAATAAATAAATAAATAAATAAATAAATCAGTTGCTCTATGGAAAACATCTGAGTAAATTTAAAAAAAACAAAAACAAAACAAAAACAAAAAACCAGGCACATGAACAAAGATGATTTTCCACTTACTAGCAATGTTGATAGTACAGGGTTTTTACTTGAAATGTTAATGGGCTTGTCAGTTCACTAAACAGTACATCATCAATGTATGGGCCATAAAAGGGCACGTCTCCTTGTGAGAGGGGAGATGGAAGCCTCCGCAAAGAGGCTCAGACCCCCGACCAACGCGCCCTGGCACTTACCTTAGGAGCCCGGACGAGCAGCAGCCGGGAGGCAATGCAAGCACAGGCTCAGCAGTTCCGCAACTGCCTGAGCCTGTGTATCTGCAAAGGCTGGGGGCATGGCTTCCAAGCAGCGCGGGCTGCTCAAAAGGCGGCTAGGGAAACAGCCAAGGGTGGGCTGGGAAGCTGGGAGCAGAACACCGGCTGCGGAGCTGGTGGGCTCCAACTCCAGCTGCCTCAGCAAGGAGCCGGACACCTGCCAGAGGACCCCAACCAGGGAGAAAGAAGGCGGCCTTAGGGACCGGCAGGGGCAAGGGAGCCCCACGGAGGGGCAACCACTATGTGGGATGCTGCCAGGGAGCCACAAGGCTCCAATCGGGCTGGGGCCACCTCCTCCAGCTTGCTTGCATCTAGACAGCCCCGCAGCAGGCAGAGTACAGGGGATCACAAGCCCCCAGAAGGAAGGAGAGGATGCCAACTGGAAGGACCAAGGCGACTGGACCACAGGTCAGCCGGGCCCTAAGTAGGTGACACCAGGGGAACAGGTAGATGCTGGGCACAGGACGATTGCCTATACCCACACCTACTAGGAGGAAAGAGGATGGACAAGTATCCCCCGAGGATCAAGAGCACCAAGAGAGGGAATCTTGGGAGCCATGCCAGCACGAGCCAGATGTTCAGTTTAAGTTACAGTTGGCCCCAGACGGGGCAGATTTAGTGCTCCAGAAGAGGGGAAGCCGACCTGGAGACGAGGGGCAGACCCCCAAAGATTGATGGCCAGGAAGGCCCGTCCTTTCCAAGGCAGGCAGCGTGGGAGACCTCGGGGGAGCAGCATCTACCCAGGCCAAGGACATGGTAAGGAGGAGGTTTGGATTCCCATGAAGACACTCCAGGGACGAGACCCCTTCTCCCCCACAGGTTGCCGAGAGGGAACTGCCTCCCCAACAACATCAAAGACGTGGCAGGCAAGAAGAGGCAGCGCCTGGACCATCTAGGCGGCACCAAGACTGGGTCTCACCCTAACATCGCTGGGGGGCAAGGTACCCACAAAGAGGATGCCAAGACCCTTACAAAACCTACCAGCGAGGCTCCTACTAAAATATAGGATCATAAAGTGCCAGTGATGCCCCCATTAAGTGGATTACAAATTTGCTAGAATCTCAAAAAAGAGCATTCCTATTGGGATTCTACAGAGAACAGTTCTATGCCCAACACTATTCAGTTTTTTAGCAATGTTCTACAGGTAAAACTGGCAGGTAGCACAAAAATTCTGGGTGCAAAGTAGTAAACGATGGGCAGCCTCACAGTGCAACCTAGATCACCATGTGGGCTTGTTCAAACAAATCAATACCACTAGGGACAGGAAACATGGCCCATATTTCTGGAATGTGTCTTAGAAAGCAGCAACTAAAGAGGATTTAAGGCTCAGAGTGAACAAACAGATTAACACAAGTTGCCCCTGGCAAAGCTGTGGCAAAGAGCTAACATGAGCCTTGGATGTACAAACAAGGGAGTAACGGGTAAGATTTGGGAAGTGATTTCATTTCTATATATGGCTCTGGTAAAACCAAATGCAGAATAATTGCATGGAGTTCTAGTGCCCACTCTTAACGGCCTTGTTGAAAAGTTGAAGGGGATGCAGCCAAGAGGATTTAGGGGCTTGAGTCTTGAGGAAATTAATCTGTTGAGCTCATGAAAAAGCAGATTGAGAGAATTCATTTTAGCTCCTGTGAACCTTTCACAGGAAGAAAGCAGTAGGTACTAAAGGGATTTTAACCTACTAGAGAAAGGCACACCAAAAAAAACCAGAATGGAGGCTGGAGCCAGACACATTTAATATAGATATAAAGCAAAAAAAAAAAAACAAAAAAAAAACCCAACAGTGAAAGCAATTAACTATTGGAACAGACTGCCAGAGAAATAGTGGATAACTCCAGCTCTTACTGTGTTCAAAAAACGAGTGAATACCTTTCTAAAATACACATTTTAGACAAGCCAATTTACAGGGATCCATACTTGGGTTACTACATAAAATTCTATGAACTATTTTTTGTAAGAGATCAGAGCTGACTATCTAATGAACTCTTCTGGCCTTAAGACATGCCATAGACAACAAGACATTAAAGCTTCCAAGCTTGGCAAGCATGGTAAAGACCATATTCTCAGAGATTCATCAAGTCCCACAACAGTCTGTAGGCAGATTCTGCATACATACATCCAAACTCTCTTAACTGACTGTTTGCTTATTTAAGCCATTCATTCTCTTCCAATGTTATTTCTTTAAAATGGGTAATAAATCTGAAACCAGAAATGAAACTATTGAACAAAAGAAATATAAACAATTAGTCTACCTTAAGATATAGTCAGTCATAACAACTTGAAGCCAACTGTTCATTTGTTAGCATTTTATGTCTCTTACATTCTCTTTTATGGGCTTTGAACAGGCGCCTTTAATAAAGTTGTAACTTTTAAAAAGTCATATTGCGAAATATTTTTCTAAAACTTTGCCTTGTCACATACAAAGTGAGTTTCCTCAAAGCTGCCACAGATCAGGTAAAAGGCAGGTGAAAGTTAAATAAGAAAGCTATTTCAAATAGCATTTAAAATAAAAAAGAGAAAAAGACACAAACACCAAGCCTGGAAGTATTAAAAGCACGTTCTGGAATCCTCTGTGATGACAGTTTAAAGAAAGCAGCTTTTATGTGCTACTGAGCCCAGCTCTGCAATGTCTTTTAAATGCAATTGTTTACCTAGAAAATACAAGCAAGGGCCAGAATCTGGACTACAAGAGGCACCTTTTGATTGCACACACTGAACTGAATCCTTAACTAATAAATTGTTCCACACCTTTGTCTGAAACAAGAAAGGCAAAGGTCTGCATTTTCTCACAAGAATGCACAAGCCTCCGCAAAAGTAATACGATTTTCTACATCTAAGTCTTAGTATTTGTTGACTTAAAGAGTTTGTATGAGTGACAATGCACATCACTGGTTTGTTACTTCTGTCATCTCTGCTACTGAGTGTACCTTGACTCAGATCAAAGTTGAAAGCTTCTAAAAAGATACACAAACCACAATGTGACAAATAGCATGCTTTGTTTGACACAGCAAACAAGAAATTACTTTCATCAACCCAGGAAAAGAATCCTATGTTTTCAGTGCTAATGCTGAAGTCTGCAGTGATAGAACTAGAGCTTGACTTCATCCCCAAGGAATGAGCACCTTTCAAAAAAAAGAGGTAGGAACCAAAGCAGTACATTACATGCTTGCAATTGTACAAATTCAGAAACTATTCTCCTCCTGTATAGGTGTGTAAGAGTTAAGCTTTTACTTAATAAAATTTCTCACAAATAGAAAATACCTATCTTTCAAGCAAATATTCATCTACTACCTCTACTTTATGTTTTTTAAACATATGCTTAGTTTAGATGCACTCAAAACTTGTCCCTCAGATGCATTCAACATCAGGCACTCTAGCAGCTTGTGCAGTTAAAATATCCTCATTATCAGTACAATATAACGATTTATAAAAAGATACTTTATATGGAGACTGTGAGAATAAGCTAGCTGACCTTTATGCAGTGTTTCTGGAAGTGTAAAGGCTATATATGTAAAGTATATAAAATCCTATGCATATCACTGGAGCACAGAAATAATTTGGTCAGTGGAAGAGCATATTAAATAAAATGTAGAGACAGCCACAGACTTTCAGTGGGCTTTGGACCTAAAAACATCTCTAAGTAATATATCACTAGGCTGGAGCATGAGTTATAAAATTATAAGAAATACACAGATAGTTGCAGAGAATAAACAAAAGGCATAGTTAATAAAAAGTAAATATTTTATCCATAGAACAGATTAACCATTTTCAACCAGAACTTCTGTGAAGAGAGAACAACATATGGCTCCTTGTACTTATAGATTCTTCAATCCCATCTTTTTCCTTAAAAACCCTCCAGTGGGCACATAAGCTCTAAGGACATAAATCGGTTTAAGTAATCAGAAACTGGTTTCAACCTGTAACAGAACAGAAGCTCAGTGTACATAAACCAGTTTCAAAATGGCTGAAACCAATTTAAGAAAAGCCTGGTTGAATGTAGTATAAGCCTTAACTGATTTGGGTCAAGCCAGCAGCTCTCAGCAGCGGCAGCATGTAGAAGCCGCAGTGGGGCCTTTATGGCACTGACCACAGGGCCTGGGTCAGTCACTACAATTCACTCCCCAACCCCCTAGGGACGGCCCTGCCCAGACCCCTTCCTGGTTGAAGTTAAATCAGTCCCCCAGCAACCGAGCATGCTTTCCAGCCCTGAGCTAATCTGTGCTGTCTGCTCCATCAAAGAAAGGTTTGTTTTTGGGGGGGGGAGTTGGGGGGGGGGACTGCCCCCCTCCCCAGGCAAACCCCTGCTGGGGTCTGGAGCCAGGGAGGAGGGTTAAACACCCCTTTCCCCACTCAAACTTACTGCTGGCTGTCACCGTGGACTACAAATCCCAGAAGCACCTAAAAGCAGGAAGAAGTGATGAGCAACCCTGCAGAGTCCTAATGTTGTGATTCTGGACTGAAAATCCCAGAGACATCAGAGGCAGCAGGAAGAGGAAGCAAACACACAACCCTTGCTGGTTATGTGCCAGAGAGCCATGCTCTAGTGTGCCCCCCGGTTTCTGGCCTGAGTCACTGCAGCCATGTGGCTGCATTTCCTGAATCAAAAGTAAATGTGTGTCGAGTTATTTCTCAGTTTAATCTCTGCAGCTTAGACCAACCTGCAAAGACTGAATCAATTCAGCCTCAGACTTTTTCACCGTTGTCACAACCCAATGATTTTAGTGCCTCGGCACGATGGAATTTTCCCGCCACATGAGAGTCTCTTGCACAGCAAAAGTTTTCTGCTGCAACAGAAAACCCCGGTGCAAGAGAGTTCCCACCATTCGCATGCAAATTTGTGTCCCGCTATTGGCCAGTTCTAAATTATTCCTACGTGGCAGCTAGTAATTGGCTTGCTGGCCATATAAAATTTTGTGCAACTTCCGCCCAAGTCGGAGAACTTTGAGCACACTACAGAGTGCCTCTAAAGATATCTGACTTGCGGCTGAGCTGATCGATAGCCTGATCACCTATCGATTCTTCTCCCCGTCGCCGAGCGCAATCCTTCGATGTACCCTTTCCCTGCCGGCTTAATTTGTAGATGGATTAGCTGGCCTGAGCCTTGCCAGCTGGAGCAACTCATGGAGTTGTTTAAGCGACCGGACCACCTGCATTGCGGCTATTAGCGGCGTAAGTAAAGCTTTTCGCAACCAATACGCTTTGTCTGCCTCTCCATTCACCAGCCCGCCCAAACTACCGAGCAGTTTGTATATCACCTTGAGTCGGCTCCGGCCGTCCGAGACAACCGTGTGTACATAGCCAGGAAGCTTTGCTCCACAGAACAAAGACTTTGCCTAAACTGCACCCATTAGTTAAGTCCTGCCTCTGTATGGCAGAATTCCCTGGTGTCATCTCCCTAGCCCACATCCTGGTTTGGTTTAGGACTTTAATTTGACTGAGCCTTAAGTGAGTTACTTCGTTTATGTTCTTCCCATGGCCTAAATGTCCTGTAAAATTTAAAATATCATGATAAAAGTACCACTTAAAGCAGGGGTTGTCAACCAGGGCTACGCATACCCCAAGGGGTACTTGGAAAGGGGCTAGGGGGTACAGGCAGGCAGGGACAGAGCACCGCCACCCACCCAGACACGGTGTGAGGCGGGGGATGGAGATACCCTCCTTAAGAAGGTTGAAAACACCAGATTTAAAGCATAACATTTAAAATACCATGATAAAATATCAAGACCTCTAGGCATGTAGGGGCCATTTCTAACCTGGTCAATCAGCAACCACATGGTAGGGTTTGGTTTTATTAAGAAAGAAATGAATGATAATACAATGTAATTCAAACTTGGTGGCTTACCTCACACTCTACATCTGCTCTTCCTATAAAGCCACTCTCATATCCTTTTAGCCACATGTGGCAACAAGCTACCTTCTTCTGCAAGTTAGTAGAGCCCACTCATGTTGCATTTCTGTAAGAGAAAATACATGGGTTAAATTCTATGCATGTGTATTTATTGTTGCAGGATCAGTCCTGTAATCTTTTTGCCAAAGGCTTAACACCTGCTAATACAGTAGATTGTTTTAGGCAAATATTGTCAACCTGTTACACAAATTATATTCTTCATAGCCTAGTTTATTTTAAAGAATTCTGCAAAACTATTCTACATGTACTTATGAGTTCAGTAATTTTAAAAACATAACATTAACATTGTAAAGAAAATTTCAGCACTACACCAGGATAAAAATCAGGTAGCACTGCCAACTTGGTCACTTCAAAATAGGCCTCAGATTCATTATGTTAATGTGTTTAAACTGTTTAAAGTAACCTTTTGAATTGATAATAGAAGATCTTACTAAAAGGTGCCAGTTAATAAGCAAAAGCAATTAAGAAGTTAATTTCAGTGTAAATTTCTCCTTATTAGCCAGGTCTAATACAGACATTTCATCTTAGAAGTCTTATGAAACTTGAACTAGTGTTAATTGTTAAAAAACCTAACTGATACATGACACTGATCTTTTAGGCACAGCAACTTTGAACCAAAGGGATTATTTTAACAGAAAGCCTCATTAATCCTGTATGTGGAAAAGACCAATTTAGTGAAGTACAACAAAAATGGAAGGGAATGCAAACATTTTCCTTAAAAGAGTCTTATCAACTTTTAGGAGAATCAAGTGACAGCTGCTGAGAAAAATATTCATTACTACAACAAAAAGAAAGTGTAATGCCATAACTAAAAGACACCAGAGTACCAGGCCAATTTGTGCCTGACAAAAATATAATGAAACCAATAATATTTACACCAGACTAAAACTTTTCCCAATATCATTTTATTAATACCAATTTGTATCAGTGGCTTGTGTACTGCATTAGCAGTCTAACATAATTTTGTAAACATTTATATTTAAGATCTTTAAAAATAGAAATGTTTCCTTTTAAACTTAGATTTCTTTTAAGCAATACTAACAGCATAATTTTATGGCTCCTTTTCTAGCAAAGGAAATATTACCACTAATTTCTTGTTATATGCTTTTTATTTATTTTTATTGAAATATAGCTTTGTCTTTTCCTTAAACCTATAGGGTACTCTTATATAGTGCTATTTTTTTCTTGCGATTACTCAGCTAAACTTACAGTTTAACAAAAAGGGTGTTTTGTATTTTCCCCCTTATCTCTGGAGCTAATTATTTTAGTTGTGTTAAAAGGCAACTGCTTTAGTAATGTTTCTTTTTTTATTCTTCCCTAGGATGAGATGGAGCTTTAATGTTTTTAAAATATATACGAGTACCAGTTTGCAAGCATATTGCCCTCTATTACTTAAGTTCTGTAATTTAAGCAGATACTTGGATCTACTAAAAAGATAGCCCCTGAATGGTTTGACTACCCAGCTACTTGCTTACACAAACAGGACATTTCAAAGCAATTTATCCTCTATTTTATGGCAAATTTATCTTTAATAAAAAAAAGAGGAAAAATTAAATATATCTGTTTATCTTATGACTCATCTTGTTTTGTAAACAACATGGCTAAGTACAGAGGTTCAAGAAGCCCAAGGCAGAATCAATTCAATCTTCACAGGTTTTTCTAAACCGCGTAGACTGAACTAATAACAAACATGTTCAGCGTTCAGGTGGCCAAAACAGGCAGAAGCCAGTTATTAATTGCCAACACTTCCCTTGGATCAAAATCTTGACCCATGGGGAGCTCTGAGGGCTGGATGCCATGGATATGCAGCCCACATCTGGCCCGCAGGCTAGGGGTTGAGCACACCTGGCCTAGAGGATCAGTGGTTCCTTCTGGCCCCATTAACTGTGAATTCTTGCCTGCCATATTCATGTTTTGAAACCCACCTGGCATATAGCTTTAGTTTTACTTTTGAGAGAAAAATGTTTCTCTCTCACTTTGAGAACTCAAAAGCTGCATAAACGTTGGCCCCAACTTCCCATACATACAAAGAAAACCACTGTGAACCAGGAGCACATCCAGGCCAGATGGGCCTTCCAAGGAAACATTTCTTTTCCCTTCTTTCAGGAAGGCAGAGTTACCTGACCAGGCACCTGTGCCATATCCAGATGAGCGCGCACGTGTGGCACGTGGTGCTGCAGACCCGCCTGCAGCACCCCACACCCCACATACAAGCGTTCCCCGTGCTGCTGGCACAGGGAGGTTTTCACCCTGGGATCTCCCACACTCATTCCACGCCAAAAGAAGTGGGGCGGCGCGTGTGGCAGCAGCGCACACCACCCAAAACCAGAGCTTGGCCAGCTGGAGCCCTTTTCCGGCTGCCAGCTGCAGGAGCACCTGGTTGCAGCTCCCAGAGGCCCCCAGGCAAGGCTGCTTGAGCCACCACAGCTGCTGACCCCAGTCTCCCCTACCCACCTGGGGTTACCTGCCCTGACCTGGGGCATTGCCAGGGGACAAGAAGCAGTCACACAAGGTGCACCACTGCTTCTTGTCCCCGGGAACCAAATGTCCACACTCATGCCGACACCGCCCGGCACAGTAGGACATCTTGAACCACTAAATCATAAGGCCGGAGGAGCCGGTGGGACTGGAGCGGGCAGGGAGCAGCAAAGGGGACCTGGGGAAAGTAACGAGCCCCACACAGACACAGAGGCTGCCAGAAAATAAAGCAACAAATAGAAAAAGATCGG
>NW_005841905.1:2116511-2157997 GCF_000455745.1 Alligator sinensis
GTCCAGTCACACCAAGTCTTTCTGTTGGGTTTAGGCCCCAAATTCTGAACTGTTGGTTCAGATGCCACCCAGAAACCTCCCAGCACCTGGCCACTGTGGAGCTACAGTTGCCAAGTGCCTCCTTGGGGCTGGGCACCGCCACAGCCTGGTGCTGAGATGACAGAGCTATGGGTGAAGCCTTCATGGGCTGTGCTGCATCGGTGCCCACACGCTGCCCTGGCCAGGGCGGGTGCAGGAGAGCAGCCCGAGCCCTGCCCACAGGCTGGGCCGTGAGGACCGTGGCAGGCGCCATCTCACTGGAGGAGGGAACTGAACCACGGGGCGCCTTTCCCCATTTCCAGCCCCAAGCTGCTTCCGAATGGTCTTGCACGAGCCTCAGACAGCTCTAGCCCAGTCCCTAAGCAAGGGTGGGGTGGCTCTTGCTGCACTCGATGGATACAGACACTTGAGCCATCAAACAATGGAGCTGTTGGGTCTCTGTTCCGCACGTGATTCTGGTCCTTCAGATTTATTTCTTCCTCACTGTCCAAAACCAGACAAAAATGCACATGGCAAATTGGAGTAATAGATTCGGCACGATAACTAAGTCATTCCTCCAGTCCTTTGGTCTCCATTGTTTATTATCCCCACTCCTCCTCAGCATGCACCTCCCTTTTGTATGTTTGCCCGACTTTTACCTCTCTTCCCCTCAACTTCCCATAGGCAAGACAAGAGAATTGAGTGAGTCGTTAGGGAAGCTGGTACCAAGCCGATATCAAGTGGGGTCAGTCCTGGGGCTGGCTTTGTTCAATGTCTTTGTTAGGACCTGGAAGGTGGGATGGAGTGCATAGACAAGTAGACATCAAATCAGGAGAAGGCACGAGCACAGGTTGAACAATTTTCAACACAGCAGGGAATACCAAGAGAGCCCCAAATTCTTCAGGGCAGAACCTCTCTTTTACCTCTGACTAGTAAATGGAGTTTTGGTCCTAAGTGAGGGGGGTCTCTTAATTGTTAACAGTAATACAAATAATGTTATTTGACCCCAGCAGTCTTTTTCCTGCCCAGAGCAGGGGGCCTGGACCCAATGATCTCACAAGGTCTCTTCTAGCCCTGAACTTCTGTGCATCTGTGTTGTGGGAAAGAAGTGCAGCTACATTCATTCATATTCAGAAGTGGCCCATACACACAGATCACTGACATTACGGTGGCATAGTTAGTTGCTTTCAGGGAGCCTATTGCATCTTGTGTTGCCATCTTGTCCTTATGTCTAGGCAAAGGTGATTCGCCGTTATAACATTCCATTAGATTGTCAGTCAGAGTCTTTCTGTTCCTCAAAACTATTATTCTAATTCTTTTTTTTTTTTTATTGTTACAGGAATTTTATTAATGTTATTGGTTGTCCACACCAATGGAGCATTATCATTCTGTTTTAAGGACAAGTAGTTCATCAACTATTCCAGTTAAGAATGCTAAAAATAGTTATAAGGTAAACATCATATTTTAAAATAAGCTAAAAGAAGTAGGTGTTATTACAAAAAAAAAATTGAAAGTAATGTAGGCAGACCCATACAGTATGCAAAAAATAATATATACTTGTTTATGTTCGGTACTCTGAAAGGCAAGATTAGCCTCAGGATTGTTTTTAATTATACTAAAGCAAAATATGTTTAGACATGTCAAAGTTTTATAGTTCATAATGAGTTTATTGCATATAATAATTATGGGTTCAGTAATTAAAAGTTAAAACTTACTGCCATTTTATTTAATATAAATGATAAATCAAAGAATTATTTTTATAAGTTAAGGTTAGGATGTATCAGAAACATCAATCTTAAATTTAATTTCATAGTAATTGTGCATTAGACTTCAAATATGGGAGCTGTAGGCATATAAAAACTTTGTCAAGTTAAAAAACATCCTTGGCTCAGAGCTGAATTTCTTTCTTAATATATTATGTACATGTATAAAAATAATTTATATTAATAATTATGGAACTTTTTAGGGCAGATCTTCCAAACAAAAGACTTTAGCAGTTACTGCAGTTGCATTACAAGATCATATTTTACATAATCTTCAACTCCAAGATCTTTCATTAGGGGACCCTTTTAAGTCAAAGTCAAGGAATAAAAAGAACATTTACGAACCTGTGAACAAAGAGATGGTCAGAGCTGTTGTAGATACTGGACTAAGAAAAAAGAACATTCACTATGCAAAAGGGGAAGATCCGGAAAAGGAATATGTCCTTGATCCTAATCCTCCACAACTAACATTAGGTAATGATTGTATTCTGATTTGTATGTTTTTACTTGTTACTTAAAAATGATGAAATATAGTAGCTAGGTATTCTTTTCAATAGTGTATCCTAGTATTAAAATAGTTGTGTTATACAATAGAAAGTTTATAACTAAACATGAAAAGTCCAATAGGTTGGGCCATTAGGCAAGTTAAATAATAGAATTTCCATCAAAAGATGTAATCCTTTTTTCATGTCTGTCATAAAAGTTAACTTATTTTTGTCTGGAGTACTATGTCCAGTTTTGGACCCCCACTACAGAAAGAATGTAGACAAATTGGAGAGAGTCCAGTGAAGGGCAACAAAAATGGTTAGGGGCCTGGGGAACATGACTTCTGAGGAGAAGCTGAGGGATCTGGGCTTATTTAGTCTGCAGAAGAGAAGACTGAGAGGGGATTTAATACCAGCCTTCAACTACCTGAAGGGGGGGTTTCAAAGAGGATAGAACTGGACTGTTCTCAGTGGTGGCAGATGACAGAACAAGGAGCAATTTGAACCAGGGGAAGTTTAAGCTAGATATGAGGACGAACTTTCTCACTAGGAGGGTAGTAAAACACTGGGACAGGTTACCCAGAGCGGTAGTAAAATCTCCATCCTTGGAGGCTTTTAAGACCCAGGTAGACAAACTTTGGCTGGGATGATCTAGTTGGGGATGGTCTTGCTTTGAGCAGCAGATCGAACTAGATGATCTCTTGAGGTCCCGTCCAGCCCTAATTTTCTATGATTCTACTGTGACTGGGGAGGAGGAAAGAAAAAGGAAACTGTTGTGTCTCAGTGAAGAATTTCATTCTAGAAGCAGGACATTTTAGCGCTGTTTTTAATATATTTTTTTACCCAAATAATTTCACTGTTTGTCCAGCATTTCATTTTCAAACAAAATACCAGATGAAGAACATGTACAGCTATTGTTTTACCTTTTATTTAGTAAGAAGTAGTTACTAGTTGGGACATAAGATTTATGCTATTACTGACATTTGCCCACCTTTGCTTGAAGTTAAAAAAGGGTGTTTTGTTTAACTATGATCCCGGGGCAAAACCCATGCAAGAATTAACACCTGTAGTTAAACACCTACTTCAAATTCAGAAGCAAACATGCAACAAGATAAAAGTCACAGATGTGAGAGCTTGGAATCATGCCTGGTAAGCAAACTAACTTTTAAAATATTTATTCTAATAAAATTATTTGGTGTTAATAGACAATATTGCTATCAAAAAAGAAACCACTGAGCAGACTGCAGTGAGTCTTTTATTATCAGCAGACTGTCAATTTATTATATCAGCAGACTGGCAATTATGATGTCCATTCCAACCCACTGGTCTCAGAGTTTCTACAGTATTTTTATCATGAACCCACTGTTTTATTTCTCTCTTCTTGCCAATCTCGTGACTAGACATTATTTAAAAAGAAACAGTCCATCTTCAGAAAAATCTTAAATTTTAAATTAATTGAAACTTAGACTATGATTGCGATTATTTTTTATTTTCTGGAAATGCAGCAAAGTTTCAAGGAAGATAATGTTGCCCTTGGAATAGATACGGTGATACAGATCCTTATCCTAATGAGCTTAAAATTCAGGGCCCAGCTTCTGCAAAGAGAACGGATCAAAATCAACACAAAGGAAGGTCTGCCTTTTTGGAATCAGTTGCAGAACTGAGGTTTAATTGAAAACAAAAATAATAAATGACTAAAACAGACGAGCGCAGAAGGGATTGGGGGCCAAAGGGGATGATAGTATATGTTCCCATGGTTGTGATTCCAAATCAAACAAAAAGTTTTTTTATTTATTTGGTTTTTATATTCGCTTGCATCACTGGCTGGCATCAAAGCAAAAATGGTTTTTGAAAAGGAATTTGAAGGAACATAATCAAATTTGAATGACAGGAGCCAATAAAAAGAGAAACAGGGCTAAAACAAACATAAATAACAAGCAATTAAATGTGGTCAAAGTTAGATTGTATTTTCTAGCAATTAAAATAATTTTTCCCCACCCCAATTCATATTAGCGCTAAGCAAAGGGTCCAGCATGGATTTTTGTGTAATTTAATAGTGAAGAATGGATTTCTTTAAACTTTAAACTAATTTAAACATCATCTGTAGTAAACTTTTACGTAATATATTAAACTATTTAAATGCATGCCATAATTTACCCATCTGTTTCAATGACTGTACCAGACAATATTTCATTTTAAAAACAATTGTGTTTGCAAACCTCATAGTGAAGACAGCTTTGAAAATGTGAATTGATGCAATATTCTCTTCCTGAGTCTGTAGACAGTGAAACAGTAGCTCAGACATCTGTACGTGACTTCGTCTCAATTCAGACACAAAACTTGAAAGCTAAAGATGATTATTTAAGTGTCAACACTTAAAATTGTTTCACAACTGATTTTTTTAACAAAAACATCCAGCTAATGTGAAATGGCTAAATCTGTTAAACAGATTTGTCATGCAAACTTGAAAATTATTGAATACTAACTGCCACAACTTCCACATCTTGGGCCTTGACAGATAGACTGTTGCCCCACTTGTTACAAAGATCATTCCTGTGGCTAGTTGTTTGAACCATACTGCTATTCTTTGTTTGGCCAGCTACGAGTTCTCCCTATCTGGTATGTTGTACATAACCTCTGAAAGCTTTGAGAGCCATCTGTGGCTGCTCCTTGCCCAGCCTATCACCTGTTAGGATGTTGAAAAGTTGTACTTGCCTCCATTCTGCCAGCAGTCCCAGAGTTCATCACCCGTTTGTGAAAATTTCAAAAAAACGTTTTGTACTTAATTTCCGTGTCATCCTGAATGTATTGGAAGAGCTTTGCCTAAACAGAAAGCCATCTTCGCTGTCCATCTCAAAATTCTCTTCCCCTGTGGTACATACCCCCTTCCCCGCCCCACCACCAAAAACCCCCCTGCACAAAAACACAACACATTTTTATGCAGCTGATATGTTGCAATCAAAGCTTTTCACTTGGTGATCAGTTTTTTCGCGTTGTTACCTTGTGGTCTCTCTGTTATTGAAAACTGTAAGAATCTCAGGTCTGAGAGTATCTTTTTGTTGTGTGTTTAAAGTGCCTATGAAAATGGATCCTGGTTCCTGATGCAGTAAAAACAAACTTTTCTTATGGCATGATGACCATTTCAAAGTATAACGTGGGCTATTTTTAATTACAAATATGATTCATTTATACTAGTCAATTGCTTTCATTTATGCTGTAATTTTTACTATATAGTTTATCAATTTTATTACGTAAAGTTAATTATTTTATATACAGAATGATCTGTACAGTGTATTTTTTTTTACAGGATAAGGGAGGCAAACAAACAAAGTATTCCTTTCCAGAAGGAATGCATTACAATCCAGCCATTTAAGTGACTGTTTCCCTCGATGACCTATAAGCAAAATTTATTCCCAGGTCTTATCTATTGACCCATGGAAGGTCTTGCAAGACCCCTCCTTTACCTCTCAAAGTCTACATTATACATAACACCAGTGAGGACACTGGAGAGAACTGTAGTTTACTATAATACTATAATAGTTTACTATAATAGTTTACTATAATACTGTAATAAAACTGATGAAGAATACATTTTTACATCAATGAGGAATATATTTTCTATTACTAAATATGATACTCTAATTGCACATACTTTTTGTTCGCCTCTAGTCCTGGATCCTGGCTGCAGTTCTAACTCTCTACCTTTAAACACCCAGAGCTATGAGCTCCAGAATGTACAGAGGGACTGGATTCGTATGTGGGTATCAGAGCTGCCTGGGGATAGGGCTGGGAATCCTGAGCCTGTAAAACAAATAATATATGCTGCATTAGGAACGGTACACACCCGTGACAGGAATCTGCAGCATTGGTTAAAGTTTTCTTTTGACATCTATTTCAAGTTTGTAATGTAACATGTAAAATGGTCTTAGTCTTTGTAGAGACTTAGCTTGACACCTTGACCAGGAAGTTGAAGTTTGTGTATGATAGGAAAAAAAAAGTTGACTATTATTTTATCCTTTAATCATAAGAAGAAAGTGACAATTAACCATATACATTAGACGTTTTTAGGTGTACTCAAAAATTCCTACCATGTACAGAACAATGGTGTTTTGCAGTAAAACAGCAGGCCTTATGAAAAAAAAGTTTTCAAGTAACCCTATAACTGAGCAGATATGACACCCAGATACAACTTTTGAAGACTTTGTTAAGGTCAATAAACCTCTTCCCCCTCATTGAGATGGATAGAAGGCTCTGGGTGAATCATTCTCTTAATAATTAAAATAAAGTTGATAGGCCCTTATATTCAACAGTTTATTTCTAGAGGTCAGCCTCTGAAAAAAGCACCATCTTTTGGATGAGAAATGATTCTCGCATGTTATTTCAATTAGTATTATAAAGAGAGCTCTTCCTCAGATGTCATCTGTTGGTAAATTCAGGATGACAGGCTTGCCATGTTTTTCCATTTGCCATTTTCCAAAGTGAATTGCTGCACATATCATCAGGCTCCACAGCCAAAGACCATCCATTATGTTTTAGTTGCTATGCAATGTGTATAAAAGATAAGAGCTAGGGGGTTTCTTAGTTAGATATTTACCAGTAGATTTTAGACAGGACCACTGAAAGTCCTGTCTTAAAGAAAACTGTGCTGTGAGAAAACGTCTCCAAAAAACTTGACAGCTTTGTTGACTAATTTCAGTGCTCTTGGCAAATAACCTTAATCTCTCTGCCTGATAATTTTAGGAATTATGCTGCTGTGAATAATAATTGTCCAATTAACCAAGCTATTACATATAACATGATTCCATAATTCATATTCTAGACCTGCAGTCACACATTTAGTGGAACATCTGAAGATTTTCCAAACTTTTTTTTGATGATTATACAGGGAAATCATGTAAGGCAGTATTAGTTGACAGTGAGTATTAGCTGGACTCAGGGAGCTCACTGGAACCAGGGCATTGGTCAAAGACATTGGTCAGAACCATATCAGATTTCTAAAGTTAAAAGTAGCTCATCAAATCTTATCGCTAAAAGGACAACTCTCTTCTGTAGTGAGGTCAGGCTGTGTTCCCTGAAACAATGGGTCCTACATTTTGTATTCTAAAGTCATCTAATTGATACAAAGGTCTCAGCAAAATACTTGTCAAAGCTATACATACCTCAGCCAAATCCATGAGCACCCAGAGGGACTAGCTTATACAAGTATGGATCAGGCAAAGGAAATGGAGCATCTATTGGAAATTCCTCCGTTACCTCTCAGAGGTCCTAGATCAATCTAAGGCTAGCATCTCTAGAGCACAAGATTTCCAAGGACTGTCAAAATAAAAAGTATACCTTCAAAGCAATGCACTCTGACGTAGAGCAATAGAATTCCTGTGTGACCAAAAGCATCTTGTAGTTCTTCCATCCCTCTGTCTCTTCTAGGCAAGCTGTCCCAGAGTAAGCAGTGGGAAGAACCTGTTCCATGTGTCTAACAAACACATGGATGGAAGTGAAGATGGTGGGATCCCAGTTCTGCTCCCAGTGTCAGAATCTCTCTTTCTCCAGGGCCAATTAAGACTGATAAGTTGGGATGCACACATCTGATTGGAGGGTTTTTGGCAGAGACGCAGAGGAACAAGAGCAAGGTTGCTCAGAACAAATTGCTACAGCTCTCTTAGCTTCTGGGAAGCAGCAGACCTCTTACAGTATATTTTACCAAAGTTTGCAGGGGAGGGAGAAAGGAAAATCAGTCGCTGGTACAAATGGGAATAAATACACAAAATACGACATTTCCAGCTTTTTGTTCTTTCAAAAGGAATTGAAGAATATTTTACATGTTAGCTTCTCAGACGTTCAAACTTTATCACTGCATAACCTCCTAGTCAGACATTAAATAAAGCTAGAATTTCCATTCTCATATGATAGGGGTTACCACTGCCGCCAAGATCATCAGCCCTTTCATGATGGACCATTGCGCTCCCTAAAAGCTTAATAGGCTTGAAGTATTAACAAGTACCTCTTTTAAGCACTTTAGGGAGATGTGTCTCTTTCTTTCATTTGCCTTACTGTTAAAATAATTTTGCCTACAGGAGTTGGGAGTCAGTAGCTCTCCCTATGGAAGAATACTGCCTATTCTGTCCAGTTCCATAGATCCTCATCTCACTCACAAATCACACTACTTCATTAGTTAACACTCAAGAAGTAATACTAATATTTCTGTCCTAATCTCCTGTACATGACAATTATGGATAATCCAGTAGATAAGGTATTAGCTTGGTGCTGAAAGACCTGTGCTACGTTCTCAATCTGCAACTGTTGTCTTGTATAACTTTATACAAATCTCTTGATCGCTCAATTTGATTTCTAGAATAAGAGGAAAATTGTATTTTCACATAAGTCTGCTAAGGTATAGGGGCCATGTAGGTATTTAAGATAAAACACAGACTCACCTGAATTGCTTACTGAGAGGCTGGTCCATTCCTCTGTCCACAACCTTTGCTAAATTGTCAAAAGAGGGTAAGTCAGTGGTTTTCAACCTTTTTAGACACAAGGCACCCCTCAGAAAATGCCCAGTTCTTAGTTTTAACTTTTTTTGACTACAGAAAAATAATAAAGCAATTCTTCAGTTGCAAAGAACTCAGAAAGACCACAACCGCTCAGAATTCTCTGGATTTATCTAGTACATCATTTTTGCACATCTATCAGTGCTAACCTTGGGTGGCACCCCATGGCAGCTTTGAAAGACTTTCAAGGCACTCCAGGGTGGCAGAGCACCCTGGTTGTGAATTACTGGGCTAAGTGCTTTTGGTCCATATAGCACTGGAGGCCAGAAGCCAGTGGAGTGTATAAGCAGCAGATCAGCAACTTCTGCTCAACATAACTTTACCAGTCTCTGGCATCTCTTAATTTTTCTTACAGTTAGAGCATCCCACCACAACATCTTATTTTACTGTAGAAACAGAGAATGCAGGCATTAGTTTTCCCCCTCACCAATGTACTGAATATTCACACTCAGACCTTTCCTTAGTTAAACTGAACCTCCTATTCTTTATGTTATGTCCCAATATCTATTTTACAAACTGAGCCGAGGTTGGACTCAGGATTAAATTAACAGTTGGGGAAGCTCTGGAATGCACTGGAGTCCATTGTTAAATTATTTAGATGATTGTGTTGCTTTGTCTCATATTTGATGATTCTGACTACAGGTGTACAGCTGAAGGGGTATGTTTTCCTGAAACAATAGCCATTGGCCAGACACTAGTTATACCACCCATTTCTACAGTTTGGCTGTGATATTAGATCAGACTGAACCTATCCAGTTAGTTTACCTTTTCCAAAGGCATAATAAAGATGCAAAGGGTGAGTTATCAAGAGTGACCCACCATCTTTTATTGATGCATTTATCAACTTAGACATCTAAATTGACAGTTATTTTTTATAGATGGCATAGGAAAAGAAACATGAATACCATCTGATAGCATCCTATAGATTAAGAGAATATTTTTTCTATCTAAATAATCTTTTTCTGTGTTGTGGTTTGCTCAATCACCTGGGCAATGACTGACTAGAGATCAGATCCAGAATGCAAAATTATAATATCTATGCCCAGCAGCGGGGAGGCGCACAGCCAAACATGAAGCAGCGGCAGCTGCTACATGCAAGCTTCCCCTGCCCCCCACATCCAGCTGGGCAGGTGGTGCCCACCTGTGCATACCTCCTAGGACCTTCTTGCATAGCCCTGGTTGACAACCCCTGATCTAGTATACTCGTCATATTTCCCAGTTGTGCAGAAATGCTTTCTTTGCATGACCCTCACATCTTGCAGAAACCCTAAGAGAGCGAGATCACCTCCAGTCACTGCCATCACTTATGCTCCATCACAGTCCTTAACAGTACCTGCAGTGGCACACCTAGACAAATCTAGCTCAGTTATCTTGCTTTGAGCTTCTAAGGCTAATAATCCTAAACCTGGAATACTTATCAGTCCTAATGGGCATCTCTTCTGCGTGTGGTGGAATTAGCCTATGACAATTCTGACCGTACATCCACAAACTATATCCTTTCCATGACAATCATATCTATCCAGTTTCAGCATTCTCTGCTCAGTACCTGCACCACCTCACAGCCATAGACTTTGTTCATTACCTCTAATACATCCACAAAGAGCTGAAAACCTATCTCAAAAGCAATCAAACCTTGTAGAAACATTATACTGACCAACATCTTAAAATGTATAGTCTTGCCATTGTTGTTGAACTATCAGCACAAAACCTTTCCTTCCTCTGGCCCCCTACAAAGCTTGATCACCTGGCCTTTGGACCATTTGACATTATCAGATGGACATTATCACATTCAAACTGTGCCTGCCATAATTCATGAAGATCCATCTGTTGTTTCCCATATCACTGTTAAACCAGCTCTCTATTTGATGCACTATTCTGTGCATGTCCTTTAATAGCATCTGATGTGATGAAGTGAACTCAGGCTTGCAAAAGCTTATGCTATGCACCTCTGATTTATTTAGTCTATATAAGGTGCAAATCTACCCCGACTTCTCACTGTTAAACCATGCCATGCCAACCAATCCCCAGGTCATCCAAGGGTCCGGTTACCATTGGTTATGAATCAGAGCCACAAATAATTTGTGGTACATGAAACCCTGGATTCAAAGGTGGCCTGGGGTAAGCTGACATTTGCCTTGAAGATTAGGACAGCTGTGGTCCAATTCTGAGAGCTGGTTTGTAATGTGAATTTAACCAAACTTGTAGGTAACTGCCGTTGAACTCACCCAACGCTCCTGGCCCAAGCTGCCAGGAATTTGCTCCTTCAAGCAGGAGTTATATGATGACTAGACCCATTGCTGACTCAAAAGCCAGCAATTTCTTGTACATACCTACCACTTCTGAATTTATAAAAAGGCAACAAGTACCATGACCATAATTACAAGCCATAGAAAATATAAATGTCTTGAACAAACAGCATTTGTATTCAGTAATGTGCTCTTTCCTCTCTAACTTGGTACTAACTCTAACTACTAATTTGCTAGTTGATAGGGCAAGTTGGGCCTGCTTCTTACAGGCTCATGCAGGTTTAAAAAGAGCATCCATAGGATATTACCTAGAAAGAAATGTGACAGCCTTTTGCTATGTCTACTTTCACTGAAGATGCAGATATAAATAACTACTCAAAATTGACTTCATTGTGACAGATTAAGGTCTACATTGCCAAAGATTATAAGGTAAAAGGGTGAAGTCTACACCAGGAGTCCCAAGTTTCTACCCGGACAGGAGATGCAAGGGTAATATGTCTAAGTTCAACTACAGCCAGCAAACATTACAAATTGGCTTTTCATTTGACACAAAGTATGGTTTGTCTAACCCACTGTGACAGCCAAGTAGAAATGTAAAAGAAGGAAGATGATTAGACACTTACGGAGCACGGTCTTTCTATTCTTATCTGATTAAAGATTTGAGTTTGTACCTTATTCCTTTTTACATACGCTCTCTGCTAATCACATTACAGAAGGATTGCTGGACATGTCACTCAAGTAAGAAAAACGAAGCTTACCTGTTAAATTCTTTTACTATAAATGGCATGCCATGCAGTCTGACCATCTGCTTTTTAACAGGTCTCAAACATATATTTACTTAAAAGGAAGGTTTTTATATTCTGATTCTTGAGCGCATGCTTTGTTAAAAAGAGACACTGTGTCTCAGTGTTTGTGAAACAAAATTTTTATCAGGATTTCCAGTTTTCAAATTTTCCTACAGAGCAGGAACTACTTTTTGGCCAAGTCTAGGTTAGAACATTCACTGAAAGATTATTGAGTAGATAAGAAAAAAAGGCAATTAATAGGTTACCTAAAATTTTATTTTCTTCTGTTTTTTCTGAAATTTCTTTAAATATGCATTAAATTGTTTTCGGAAAAAGCCATAGAAGATTGTTAATTGATATTAAAAAGAAAAATGTCTTCATTGCTTTTCTGTAGCATTAAGAAAATGGGCTGACTCTTCAGCTGCATCTTTCTGCTTCCCAGTTCTGATACTGGCTAAGGGCCTAAGTAGAGGTAACACCAGTTTTATATGGGCTTCAGGTTTTCCTTTATGCTAGGGATAGAAACCTTAGCTATCCATGTAAGCTTGTTTAAATTTCAAGGTGAGCCTCCTTGTTACTATCTAAGTCTTTCCTTAACTGTGATATTCTTCCTCAACTGCAAAATATTTGCATAGAAAGTAAACTCAAATGAATATTTGTCTTAAGGATTTTGATAGCATATTACTTCACTGTACATTATATAGGATATACTATTTATTTTAATAATCCCAAAATATCTTAGTAATTATTAATACATATCAGATAAACCTGTATTACCTACATGTAAACATTAACATTAACATTAAAAAGCATTTTACTTGAGCTGTGTACATTGAACAGGACCTAGTTCTGAGAAAGGCTGAACACTTTAGGCAGGGCAGAGCTGCCACTGGTTTTAATGGGTGCTAAGGATTTTTAAGCTGTGGCATGATCAGATTTGTAGGATAGTTTACAGAATATGCTTGGTTATGAATTTATATACAGGGTGTTTTTTTTTAAATAGGTACATAGCAGTGAGGTTCATGGGAAGAAAAATGTCATCATATACATATGTCTGTTTTATTCATTAATTACTTTTCATGTCTGCAGCTCAGAAATTGGGTTTAGTTGAGCCTCCTTCCATGCCGCTAACAACAGAAGAGTGGGAGAAAGTAAAGCAAAGATCCATAAACCAGGGGGATTCTGTGCAACCTTGTGCGATATGCAGGGAAGAATTTGCACTTCAGCCACAGGTACTTGTATAAACATTTGTATATTTGTATTCTACAGTCAACATCCTTTAAAACAGAATTTTCCAATGTTATTTCTATACTAAAAAATATTAATTGGAAGAAAATGTTTCCATGATTCTATGAAGAAAGGAAAAGTGGGAGTTCCCAACCTGAGATACCATTCAAGTATCCAAATGCTTGGCCAGTCTGGAGCAGTTTGGAGAATGCTTAATAAGACATTATTTGCTGCTGAAGATACAATTCAAGGGGAAAAAGTAACCAACCTCTATATCTACTCCTACAGAACTTAGAGACTTTCCATGCAACTTTTGGCTAGCCTGATCTCCACATGGCTTTGACTTTAAGCTTGCTTCTTTAGAATTAATAATGTTCAAGAGTTCATGATTTTGCATATTTAAAAAAAAATTTTTCATCTTATACTGGGCGTAGATACAGACCCAGTAGGAGTAGGTCATTTACTTGGGTCATCTGAGGTTATGTTTGTATCATACCTTGATGGTTTTACACATCAAATCGGTGCAGTGAAAGCATAATTGCACTCTGTGTTTTATTCATGTTCTCTATCTATCACTTTGAAAGTGTTTTAGAAACAAAAGGAACAAGTAACTGACTCAAGAGGAATGCTGTTCATAGAGATGGTCAGGGTAATTAGGAAGAGAACTATTATCCAAGTTGCTTGCAACTCTCTTTCATACTGCATCTTACAGATTTTACAATATTTTTTGCATCTTTTCCCCATTCATATTTTTACTGTTGACCTCAGGGTGCAGCTTGAGGTATCTAAAAGTTTTAGAAACAGTATAGAATTGCAAAGACAGGTGGGATAGTCCTGGCATAAGAAAACTATGCCAACTTAAACAGTCTGGCTACCCAAAGGGTCTAAGCCTTGACAAGAGAGCAAAAGACAGCACTCATTAAGGAGGTTTCTTCAGATTTGGCACAAAAAAGGAAATGTCTCTGGAATTCTTTTTGTCCTACATGTTTCCTTGGCTTTCCTCCCTCCAGGGGGAAAAAAAAGCCACTGTATCTGAAAGCTTTTCCTTCAGCTGGCTGTGAGCCATTAATCCTTTTGTGTTTACCACCTCAATAGTACATACTACTTGTTCTCATTTCATTCGTTCTCTAGTTTTTCCTTCTAAGAAACAACTGTTTCTTTTTTTTTCTTTCTTTCTTTTTTGTATAAGGCCATGTTTTGTCAGAACGGAGATCACTACCATTTGGTGGGAATTTGGGTCAGATAAAGGTGAAGTTTTCACAAAGTATATATTTGTGAATGCTGTGTGAGATGTATATTATTCTTGAAATTTAACTGATTTGAGGGGTGGGAAAAAGAAAAAAATTAGCAACTTTTATTTTAACAGCTTTTTTTTTGTTTTTCTCTTTGTCCCATCATCACATTTATTTGGTACTTTATTGCTTTTTTTTCTTTCATACTACAGGTTTTCCTAAACCCATAAGCTCAAAACTAATGATGAGCATTGTTACTGTGAACTTTAGTTTATTCTTCACATCAGTAAGCACATCTACACATGCTTTAATGCACTTTTCCTAATGCACACTAAATTTAGTACCTCCAATGTGAGATACTAAATTAAAGTGCACTAGGCTGCCGTAATGTGCAGTAGCACAAGGGCACACATTTTAGATGATGCTTAATGTGCATTAGACTATTCTACTGTGCATTAGCAAATTATCATGTTTTTTTATGCGCCGCTTTAATGTGCAGTGGAATAGGCTACTGCACATTAAAGTGCACATGTAGACGCACTGGGTCTAGGGACAGAAGTTATACATAAACCGATTTAAATGATCAGAAACTGATTTAAACCTGTAACAGAACAGAAGTTCAGTGCACATAAACTACTTTCAAAATGGCTGAAACTGGTTTAAGATAAACCTGGTTGGATGTAGTATCAGACTTAACTGATTTAGGTCAAACCGGTTTAAGGAACTTCTGTCCCAGACCCGTTTCTGGTTTAAGTTAACTCACAGTCCCCCAGCGTCCCAGGATGCTTTGCAGCCCTGGGCTGGGCTGTGGTGTCTGCTCCAGAGGAGCAGGGTTGGCCCTGTCCCTCTGCTCCCTAGCTGGAGTACTATCACAGCTCCAGCTGGCTGAGAAGGGGGTGGGGGTGGGGTGGCAAACCCTGCTTGGAGCTGCAGCCAGGGTCTGCTTGGCAGGGGCGCAGCAGCCCCTGCTAGGCTTCCCCCCCTCCCTCACCCCCCTCACCCCCATTCCTCCTGCCCCCATCCATTGAATAGGGAGAGGGGTGGCAGGGAGCCTGGCAGGGGCTGCTGCGCCCCTGCCAGGAAGACCCTGGCTGGGGTGTTGTGAGGTTTAAACCTTCCCTCTCTCCCCCACTTTGCCTCAGGCTGCCGACTTTGGGGAGGCATCTGGCCATGCCCCTACCCCCACCGCTCAAGCAGGGAGTGGCGGGGAAAGCCTGGCAGGGGCTGCTGCACCCCTGCCAGGAAGACCTCTGCTATGGTCCCATACCAGTAGGTTTAAACCCCCCTCCCTCCTGCCACCTTTGCCTCAGTGTTCCAGCCAGGGGCCAGGGCCTAGCGATGCCCCCCCTGCCCTTGCCACTCGAGTGGCAAGCGGGCAAAAGCCTGGCGGGGGCTGCTTCCCTCCTCCCCCTCCAGGCACACCCCAGCTGGAGACCGTGTAGGACAGGGTGGGGGTTTAAACTCCTCCCCAGTCATACTCAATGGCCTGTCAGATCCTGGCCACGACACCACCCCCCCCCATTCAGCTCAAGCAGGAAGGAGGGAAAATTCTGGAGGGCTTTTCTTCCAGCTTCCCTACAGTCCTCTGGCCACTGCCAAAGGGAAGGAAGCATCCCCGAGCTGCTAGCCTGAGCCACTAGCCTGCAGGTATGTGGCTGCATTTCTGGAATTAAAAGTAAATATCTATTCAGTTGCTTCTTGGTTCAGTCCACACAGTTTAGACGAACCTGCAAAGTTTGAATCAATTCAGGCTCAGGCTTTTTGAATGTCTGTACTTAGCCCCAATGCGCGCAAAAGATATGTAATGTTCCTCATTTAATTTGTTTTTAGAAAGAAAATTACATTTATTTAAGCTCCATCTTAAATAACAGATTTTACAATATTAAGAACAGGAGCCTGTTAATCTTCTGTACAGTCAGAATTTCTCTATCTCTCTTTTAAATATATTATGGTGTTCTGCTTTTAAACTAGTTCAGACTTCAAGATTTTTTCATTTTTTGTCTCTGAACAATAGGTGCTGCTTTCTTGTTCCCATGTGTTTCACAGAGTGAGTAAATCCTGTTTGAACTATTAAAGCATGCATAAATAATCTAGTATATTAAAACTAAATTTAAGAAGTCATGATGATGCCCTTTTATCCCATTTTGATATTCTATCCAAACAAGAAAAATGTTTTGTATGAATGGTTATTATACAATGAAAGATTGCTTAATTCATTACATTTTATTTATATCTATAGCATTTACCAAAATATTTATATTAAGCATTTTATTCAGAAAAGTATATACTCTTATAAAATATATTTTAGAATTTTCAAGAGAAAGCAGTGGTTAGAAATATGATTTATTTCAATGGAAAAAGCAAAATTACATTAAAGTATTAATATCTATTTAAATATTAAAACAAAATATTATTTTTCTAGGCATGCCTGAAAGCTTTTGAAAAATTTGCAGGGAAAAAGACTTGCCCTCTGTGTAGAAAGAAGCAGTATCAGACCAGGGTTATATATGATGGGGCACACTTGTTTAAAGTCAGATGCGCTACAAGGTAAGCATTACTTCCAACAGATGCATTGTCAATGACCACCATTTATTTTCCCATGAAGCTTCAAGTCATGTATGAAAATTCAGCACTTCCCATTAGACACTACATGTTGACTACAAATCGGGTGACCCTAAGGCAATCAAGGACAACCAGGACACTGGTCCTCCAACCCCCCCCACCCAAGTCAGCTGCTGTAGGCAGAAGCTGGTGGGCAGGGTCAGGGCACAGTCCTGTGGGGAGGTGGAGCAGCCTGATGCAACATGCCGTTCTGCCTCCCCACCAGCTTGCTCCCTGCACCTGGGATTCTCATTTTAATTTTCTCCAACCGGCCAGGACTAATCTGGGCAAACCAGGACATATGGTCACCCTAACTATAAATATTAAAGAGATTGAAGCAAAGCATTAGATAATTCAAATAGTTATATTTCAGATAAATAGTAAAATATGCATTTCAAGAGTGTACTTGCATTTTTTGAACATCAACATCTTGTTTTCCACAGAATCCAAGCTTGCTGGAGAGGCTACATTGTTAGAAAATGGTATCAAAACTTGAGAAAAACAGTGCCTCCTAAAGATAGGAAATTAAGAAAAAAATTCTTTGAAGAAAAGGTATGTTGTATTTGTCGCTCCAGTTTTTCTTCTGGTCTTCCTGATGCACAATCCTCCTTCATTTCTAAGCCTATGAATAACAGAAAACTATAGCGTTGTTTAGGCTGCGTGTCATGATAAAACCCTGACAACCTGGCTAAGAATCACAAGCCTTGATAGTGAGATCCTGGGACATGCTTACACCAACTCTGTATCTAGCTCATAAATGAAAGGAAAAAAACAAAACAGTTAGAGCCTTAGGGCTCTGAAAGCACAGCAAGGGAAGCATGGCTAGATATGGAAAACAAGAACACTGGAATTAATCTAGGTCTTTGGAGTAGACAGATGAAAATCACTCATGCTCTTCCCATAGAATCAGAGAAAATTCAGGTTGGACGGGACCTCATGAGGTCATCTAGTTCAACCCCCTGCCCAAAGCAGGACCGTCCCCAACTAGATCATCCCAGTCAAGGCTTTGTTTACTCTGGTCTTCAAATCCTCTAAGGATGGATGAAGAGTCTACAACCTCTCTGAATACCCTGTTCCAGTGCTTTACTACCCTTGTAATGAGAAAGTTTTTCCTAATATCTAACTGAAACTTCCCTTGCTGCAGCTTGACACCATTGCTCCTTGTTCTGCCATCTGCCACCATTCAGAACAGTCTAGCTCAGGGATGGGCAAAATGGCAGATCCAGCAGGTAGCTGGACTCCATTTCTTAGCAGCCCCTGCCTGCATTGCTGCAGCTGGTTTCTATGGAGACCCCAGTAGCCGGGGCGCCATGACAGCGTGGGGCCAGGGTTTCTATGGAGACCAGCCCCAGCAGCACTGACAGGACACACAGCTGGGCAGGGAGCTGCTCTGGGGCCGGAACTGGATTCTTGCAGTAGTGACAACTTGGCCTGGAGCCAGGGCAGAGCTGCAATCTGCTGCATGCACACCCCTGCCCAAGGCATGTGGGCCACAGATTACAGCTCTGCCCTGGCTCTGAACCATGCTGTCACCACTGCAGGATCCCAGCCCTGGAGCACACCTGCCAGTACTACTGCAGCTGGTCTCCACAGAAATCCTGGACCCACGCTGTCACAGCATCAGCACTCCTGGGGTCTCCATGGAAACTAACTGCAGCGATGCGGGCAGGGGCTGCTGAGAAATGGAATCTGCCATGGGTCCAATCTGGCCCATGGGCCAGACTTTGCCCACCCCTGTCTAGCTCCATCTTCTTTGGAACTACCCTTTAGGTAATTGAAGGCTGTTATTAAATCTCCATGTTCTCTTCTGCAGACTAAATAAGCCCAGTTCAGCTTCTCCTCATAAGTCATATTCCCAAGCCCTCTAGCCATTTTTGTTGCCCTCTACTGGACTCTCTCCAATTTATCCATATCTTTTCTGTAGTTGGGGGCCCAAAACTGGATACAGTACTCCAGATATGGCCTCACTAGTGTCAGATAGAAGGGAATAATCACTTTGCTCAACATGCTGGCAGCAAACCAACTAATTCAGCACAGTATGCTGTTAGCATTCTTTGGAACAAAGACACGCTATTGGCTCATATTCAACTTATTGTCCACTATAACTCCCAGGTCCTTTTCTCCAGAGCTGCTGCTGCTTAGCCAGTCAGTCCCCAGTCTGTTCCCATGCATGGGATTGTTCCATCCTAAGAAGTGCAGCACTTGTCCTTGTTGAATTTCATGAAATTTCTTTTGGTCCTATCCTCCAATTTGTAGAGGTCTCTGAATCCAAGCCCTACCCTCCAGCATATCTACTACTCCCCACAGCCTGGTGTCATCCACAAACTTGCTCTCTATCCTGTCTTCCAGATTGTTGATGAAAATATTAAACAAAACTGGCCCTAGGACCGATGCCTGGAGCATTCCACATGATACCAGCTGCCAACTAGACATCGAGCCATCAGTGGCTACCCTTTGAGCCCAACAATCCAACCAGTTTTCTGTCCACCTTAGAGTCCATTTATCCAACCTGTTCTTCCTTAGCTTGCTGGCGAAAATGTTGTAGGAGACTGAAACAAAAGTCATCTACAGCACTTTCTAGGCCTGTGCAAAGTGGCTAGTGTTCACTTCAGATTCGGACGATTCGGGGGACAGTGATTCGATTTGGTGATTCAAATCACTGTCCTGATTCGATTCAACCAAATCTCCAAATCAGCCAGGCCAGGCCCAGCCCCAGCCCCTCTCCCAGCCCAGCAATGTCTGCCCCGCCCACCCCAGCTCCCAGCACTTGGGGGAAAAAAAGCCCTGGCTCAGCAGATGCTGACAGGCGGGGTTGATCCCCCCTGCCCCACCACTGCCCCGTGCTGCATGGGGGCCTCTGCACAAGCCCCTGAACCCCCTCCCCCCCACTTCCCCAGCCCCTTCATGTGTGCCCCGCATGGGCCAGCTACGGCCCTCTAAGAAAAAAAAAACCTGAAGAAACCCTGGGACTTACCACTGCTACCAGCGGGGGGCAATCCCCGCTGCCCTGCGCCAAATGGGGGCTCTGCAGGAGCCCCCAAAGCCCCGAGGCTGCTCCAGGAGCGGAGAGTCCCAGGGCTTTTCTCAGCTTTTTTTTTTTCTTAAAGGGCCAGAGCCCCAGCGGGGAGGGGAGTCAAGGGGGCTCATGCAGAGCCCCCCATGCAACATGGAGCAGTGGGGGGCAATAGGAATTGCCCCCCATCTGGCAGCACCCAGTGAGTACGGGGGCTTTTTTTTAAAATACGGAGCTGGGGCAGGCAGGGGCAGCCATGGCAGGGCTGGGGGAGTGGGCGGGGGTCCCCCCCATGGTCCCATCTCCCCTCCCCTCCCCTGCCCCTAGTACTTACCAGCTCAGAGTGGTAAGCGGGGACTGCTTGACTCATCAAAGCTCTCCGAATCTTTGCCGAAGATTCAGAGAACTTTGAATCGATTCGGACCTTTCAATTGGTCCCCGATTCAATTCGGATTCAAAGATTCGGCCACCGAATCGGGCCAAATCTCCTCCAAATCGAATCACCACCTGAAGCTTCACACAGCCCTACCGCTTTCTAGTTTTCCCTCTTCTCTCACTATAAGCATCAGGCAGCTCAACCTGACATCTCCTCAGCAGACACTAAACTATTTCCTATACCACCAAGAAATCTTAATCCTCTCCAGAATATGAGACAATCTGATTAACAAGTACCCAACTTGCCCAGTGTCCTGCTAGCAACTGAACTTCCTCAGTTGCATCCTAGGTTGTTTCCTCAGTGACAGCTTCCTAATATAAACTACAGTCCACATAAAAACTGTCTTCTGCTACAGCTACAACTGTCAGCTGCTTTCAGTTATATTTCAGGCTTTTACATACAGAAATGTGTAAACGTTATCTTGTTAGCTTTGTCCTTCTTAAAATAATGGTTCTGATGAGTACTTTATAGTCTCCCAATTTCAATACTACTTTTTTTGTATCAGTTCAGACTCTCTTCTAGGGGTATGTGAAGCTTTGGTTGCCAATTTGATTTGAAGAAGATTTGGCCCGATTCGGCAGCCAAATCATTGAATCTGAATTGAATCGGGAGACCCATTAAATGCTCCAAATTGATTTAAAGTATCCAAATCGATTCAGAAAAGATTCGGCGATTCGGTGATTCAGAAGGCTGTCTTGCTTGCAGGGAAACAGAAACTGGGAAGGGAGGGGTGTGGAGTGGGGGAAAGACTGTTCTGATATTGACATCTGTAGCTGGCCAGTGACTGTGATCTTTCCCCGAGTTCCCTTCCAATCAGAGTGCTCTAGGAGAGGGATATAGAAACAGCATATAAGGCTCTGTGTGAAGCCTTTCTCTGCCTTTTGTGGGCTGTCTCTGTCTAGAATAAACAGCCTGTGAAACGTACTGGCTGCAGTGGCTGGCTTCCCAGTCAGTCTCTTGGTAGTCTCTCTTCTTGGAAAGGACTGGATACACCTTTCCAATATATTACAGATGGAATATTTATCAAAAACAGATAGAAGATATAATAAACAGATAGAAGATATATTACACAGACACACACACATTTTCCAGCACAGCAAACATTATGAAACATGCTGGAAAGGCAGGTGCCAGGTCTTCTGGCAGGGGAGGGAGAAGGGCTAGAGGGGTATGGGAAAAGCTGCAAATTCCCGCCCCCCACCCCACCACAAACATACCCTCTTTCCTGGCAGTGATGAATCTTCTGCTGCCAGTGGGAGCAAGGAGGTGGGAGCAGTATTTGTCCCTCCACCAGCATCACACCTCCACTAGCACCAGAAATAGCCACCAGCACCAGCATGACAGTCTCCTCCACCCCAATTTCAGCTCCCAGTGTGAGCCTTCCAGTGCCAGAGGAGAAGCTGAATCTGGAAGCAGGGGAGCTGAGTGCCATAGCCGGGGACATTCTGGGGAAGGAGGGGGAATCTGAATTCATGCTCCACACCCCTCAAAGTTCCCTTAGAGGCAGGTCTCTTCTGGAAGGGGCTTCAAATGAGGTTGTGGGACCAGGTGGCTCAGCTTCTCCAGTTGTTATGCCTCTGCCTGCTGAGGAGGGGGATAAGGCAGGATCCCGACCCTCAACCCAGAATTGGGGTGGGGGGTCAGTGTAGTGTGGGATCATTTTGACTTGCCAGGTGATCCCAGGTATGCTATCTGCCAGCACTGCCGAAGGCAGATCAGCTGGGCCAAGGACGTGAAACACTTTGCCACCATGACAATGCTGCTGCATCTCAGGAGGCAGCACCCCCTTGCCCTTGTTCCTTCTCAGCCTGGCACCACTAGGAGCGTGCCCAAAAAGAAGTCACCCTCTCACTTCAAAGCCTCCATCCCCACAAAACAGAGGCAGGCCACCCTGGACCAGTAGGGGAGAGCCGCAGACAAAGTGGGGCACGTTGCAAGGAAGAGCGAGGTCACCCAGAGCATAGGGGTGACGCTTGCTCTGGATGGCCAGACCTTCTCCTTTGTTGAGCGTCCAGGGTTTAGGCAGCTCATGGTGCTCATGGCCCCATTCTACCAAGTGCCCACATGCATCACCTTTAGGAGGATGGTGGTGCCCTCCCTGTATGAGGCATGCAAGGAGTATTTGAGGGAGGAGCTGCACAAGGCAGGTCCACAGGTAGCTTTGCACTTCACCTTGGACATCTGGAGCATCTGGGGTGGAGATCATGCCTAGCTCTCCCTCACAGGGCACTGGTGCAATCAGTCGGGCCATCAGTGGGCTCTCCTTGAAGCGGAGGTGATGAATAAGTCCCACATGGCAAGAGAGATCATGGTGGCCGTGGACCACATGGTGCAGGGGTGGCTTATTGGGCAGAGCAAGCTCACCCGCAGGTTCATGGTCACCGACAATGGAACCAATATGGTCAAGGCGGTGCGTGAAGTCAACTTTGTTGGCATCCGCTATGTGGCGCACAAGTTCCACCTCATAGTCAGGGACGCCTTGGAGGGGGACAGGACTCCCAGTGATGGCACCATCACTACCATGACCAGCCAGCTCATTTCAAAATGCAGGAAGGTGGTGGGCTACTTCCACCAGAGCATCAAGGGGGACAAGATGCTGCAGGAGAAACGGGCAGAGCTGAGCATCCTGCAGCACAAAATCATACAGGATGTGGAGACTCGTTGGAATTCCACATACCTGATGCTCAAAAGGCTGATGGAGCAACAGAAGGCCATCCATGAGATGGCCTTCCTCGGGGAGATTGGGATAAGTGGCCCCCTTAACAAAACAGTGGGATACCATCTCCCAGATCTTGGTGGTCCTCAAGCCCTTCCTTGAGGCCACCAAGAGTCTCAGCACTGGTGATGCCCTCCTTAGCCAGGTGATCCCCATAGTGAAGGAGCTTGTGAACCAAATGGAGACGCTCCAGGGGATCAGCATTCCTGGCTTGGGCAAGCTGCTTTCACCAGAGGTGCAGGCACTGGTGAAGTGACTGAAAGAGAACATCAAAAAATGGCTGGATCCATTGCAGTCCAGTACAGTCCACACGCTGGTGGGCATGTGTGACCCGACGGTGAAGGGGAGCATCTGCAGCAGCAAACCCCTCGATCACAGGACACATGCTGGTGAACAGGGTCATGGAGGTAGAAGGGCAGAGGCGGGAGGACATGGAAGAGGGAGTTTAGCATTGCTGGTGATGTAGTGAGATCCCACCACACCACCTTGGATCCTGGTTTGATGGAGCAAGTAGGTGTTCCTCAAGGTGAGCCTCCTGCTGCTGAGGTTCCCCAAGCTCCACCTGCAGATGAAGTGAGTGCTACCTTCCTCACTCTGCACCTATTTCCTTTCTTTAGTTGCTTTCACAACCACTTTATGCCCTACTCTCAGAGCTGGAGGTGGCCGTTTAGTTTTTTATCGGCCAGTAGAGGAAGAACATCTCCCTGCTGAGCTCCCATGTCAGGATGAACTTGGAGGTATGGACTGGGGCTATGGGGAAGGAGGCCCCAGGTCCTGGGCATGATCTAAAACTGCACCCTGCCAAGGTAGGGAGGCCTGGTGATACTACTGGTGGCACTGCAGCCCCAGGAAATGCCCGGACCACAAGCCTCCCCAGTGAAAGGTGGGTAGGGGGCGCCTGAAAACCCCCAGCCACCACATGCATGCACAGTCCTAGCTAGTGAAAGCCCATACCTGTAAGATCTTTGAGAGGCCTGAGGCTTACTGGTTGCAGTGTGGAGTTGTGAGGCTTCATGTGAGCTTAGCTGCCTGGGATGCCGTCTGCAAGGCATGGGCCTCAGTGTAGGAAAGGTACAGAGCTGCGGAATGGATGTCACCCCTAGGCATCAGGGGCCTAAAGGGCAACCTGCCACCTGGGTAATATCTGAATCAGTTTTCCATCAAGGCATGGCAGGAGAAAGAAGGGTGGTCAGTTGGCCCAGAAACAGGTGGGCAGGCCGAGATCTAACTGGCACTTGGAAAGCCCCTGTTACAGGCTACCATCCTGCATTCATTCTGCTCTACCTTAACTCACACAAGGCAGACAAGGTTCTTTGGGTCAATCTGATATCTTTTATTAGACCAACTGAATAGTTGGAGAAATATATCTTGGCAAGCTTTCGGGTTTAAAAACCCTTCATCAGGCTGAGGAAACATCTGCAGTTGGTGTGTGTGCTCTTCCTGAATGGAATGAATAGTAAAGAACCCAGAAGCTAGGCTGATATGCAGGAAAGCCAGTCAGTGAAAATGTAAATTGAGGCATCAGGGGGTAAGAGACTGACTGAGAGGAGGTGGGGAGGAAGGGGGATGTCGCAGCCAGGTAAAAATGGAGAGGTACCGGGGAAGTCAGATGCCAGGCTGATTATAGTGTGTCATAAATCTAATGTCTATACTGAATTCATGATTTTTTTCTATCCAGCAGATTTATGAAGTGAAGTTTGTAGGCTTGTCTACAAAAGGTGGTTTGTAAATTCTCTTTGAAGATCAGGACTGAGAGACTGGAGAGAGTAGTTTTCTTGTGAGAAATGTGCCCCCACTGGTAATTGGGTGTTCTTGTCTTTAATAGATGACCAGTGTGCATTCATTCTGGTGTGCAGTTGTTGTTTGGTCTCTCCTACGTATTGTCTATAAGGGCATTTGGTGCACTGGATGAGATATATAATGTTTCTGGAGGTACAGCTGTAAGATCCAGGAATGGTGATGGTTTTGTTCTGGGGTGTAGGAATTGTGGGGGTACTGTAGATATGTCATCAGGTTTTGCATTTCTTGTCATGGCACGGTCTGGATCCATCTGGTGTGTTTGGGCTGTAGGAAGTTTGCTTCCGGTGATGAGATTAGCAAGGTTCAGTGCTTGTTTGAATTTACAAAACACCTTTTATTGACAAGCCTACAAACTTCACTTCATAAATCTACTGGATATAAAAACTCATGGACTCAATATAGACATTGGATTTATGATACACTATAACCTGCCTAATGTCTGATTCCTCAGGTACCTCTGCACGTTTACCTGTGCTGCTACAACCCCCTACCCCACCTCCCCCAGCCTGTCTCTCACCCCCTGACACCTCAATTTACATTTTCACTGGCTGGCTTTCTTGCATATCAGCCCAGCCTCTGGCTTCCTTACTATTCATTCCATCCAGGAAGAGCACACACCAACTGCAGATGCTTCCTCAGCTTGTCGAACGTTTTTTAAACCCAAAAGCTTGCCAAGATATAGTTCTCCAACTATTCAGTTGGCCTAATAAAAGATACCATATCTACTCAAAGAACTTTGCCTGCCTATTCCTTAGACAGACACAGCTACAACCAGAAACCCAGCTAACACACATACAGGACATGAGTTTTGCTTTCAACAATTTGAGGTGCAGTTTCACAGAAACCCCTGCATCTATCTCCTTGAAACTTGGCAGGCTTCAGGCCCTCAGAAGAGGCTACCCTCCCTGTTGTTTTCACCCAATTCTGCAAAAAAGTAACAAAGTTATAGGCATTCTAGTGATTTCCCATTATAGTCTATAGCCAAATCACCAAATCACACCAAATCTGAATCTTTCAAATCTGATTCAGCCAAATCAATTTGGGTCAGAGATCTGAATCACCGAATCGAATCGCTGTCCCCTGAATTGGCCAAATCCAAATCCAAATTGAATACTGGCCGCTTCACACAGACCTACTCTGCTCACTTATTTCCTTACTAAAGGTCTGGAAGCTGAAGTTATTCAGTCCTCTCCAAATCACCTTTTGTGATACCAGGTAACTTGCTCATTTACCATTTATTACTTTTTTACTACAGGCCTTCACTCTCTTACTGTTAGCTAGTTTTTCTGTGTAAAAACATAGGAAATTCCATACTGGGTGAGACCAGCAGTCCATCTAGCCCAGTATCTTGTGTCTGATGCTATCAGAAATGGTTGCTTTGAGGGAGAACATATGAACAGAGTGTATCTAGAGTGATCTATCCCCTGTCAAGTCCTCCATAGCTGTAGACTTAAAAGTGGCCAGGGGCCACATGCCCCATGGACTGCACCCAGTAAAGACCTTACACCACAGGGGTAGCATTAGCAGAGCCATGGGCTCCCCAGGCTGCACATCACATGTCTGCATGAGCAAGTGGAAGTTCAACCCACTGCACAGCATGCATGAATAGGTGCCTCCCTCCCCATTGCAACACGTAGGCAGGCAAGTATTCCCCCACCCCGCTTCACCACATGCGCAAGTAGGCACTTGCTTTGCACAGTGTGGCACCCTGCCTTACCTACATGCAGGCTCCCCTGTGACATCATGTCACTCAGGCGTGCCAAACTGCTGGCACCCTGAGTACTGTGGGCTGCACCATGCAGTGCTGCTCAGGGACAACCAAAAGTTTGGGGTGGGAGGAGGAGCCCCAAGACCCTGAGTCATTGTAGATAGTTTTGTAAAACATCAGCTCAGTGAGCGGCAGTGACCAAAAACAGCCAATAAAACATTAAGCAGTAGAAGAAGGGAACTGAAAACAAAATGAAGAACATCATCATGGCATTATACAAATCTATGGAGCACCCATGTCTTGAATACTATGTGCAGTTCTAATCCCCACATCTTAAAAAGGTTGTAGTAGAATTAGAAAAGGTACAGAGAAGTGTAGCCAAAATGATCAGTGGCGTGGAAAAGTTGCCATGCCAGGAGCAACTAAAAAGGCTAGGGCTCTTCAATTGGGAAAGGAGGAAGTTGAAGGGAGGGAATACAATAGAGGTCTATAAAATCATGAAGGGGGTGGACCAAGTGAACAGGAAACTGTTGTTCACCAAGTCCCAGAATACTAGAACTAGGGGGCGCACACTGAAATTAGTAGGTGACAGATTTAAACCTAACAACAGAAAGTACTTTTTTATGCAGGGCATAGTTAATTTTTGGAAATCATTGCCACAAGTGGTAGAGGCAACTAGCATAGCCAGGTTCCAAAAGGGACTAGATAAATTCATGGACAAAAGATTTATTAATAGCTATTGAACACAGTAGTCAGAGATGTTTCCTTTTGCATCTCTAAACCTATAATGGTGGATGTCAGGGAAGGTACTGAATAGGGGATAGATCACTCTAGATCAGAGCTTTCCAAACTGTGTGCCGCGACACATTAGCGTGTCGGCAGCAGTGTGTAGGTGTGTCGTGCGAAATGCAGAAAATTTTGCGGAAGGGCACCGCGGAGCTCCCTTACTCGTGTCTGCTTCCCTTGGCCCCTCCCCCGGAACTGAATTACTGTGTCACGAAATGATGCATGTCTAAAAAGTGTGTCACCAACATGAAAAGTTTGGAAAGCTCTGCTCTAGATGTATCTGTTTCAATGCATCTACTTCTGCCATTGTTGGAAACTGGAGACTGGGCTACAGGAACCATTGCTCTGACCCAGTATGGCACTTATGTTCTTACACTGCTGCAGCCAGTACAACAGTGGCAGCAGCAACTTTGTGGGATCCCGGGGGGCCGCATGTTAACCCCTCACAGGTTGCATGTGGACAGCCCTGCTTTAGAGATGCAACTGTTGTGTTTAATAGCTAGCCACAGAAGAAGTCACAAGACTTGTATGACAAGTCATTGAGACATTAGGTCAGCAACTTGCACAATGGTTCCCCATTCCTTATTCTGACATAAATCACACGTAGCTCATCTCATTTATTAGAAATTTGTCTTATCAATTTGAATTATTCTGCCTGTTAACATAGTTAACAATGCACTTCTCCATGTGTTATCATAATTACCTCCTTGTCATTTGGGATCTGGGATCACTTCCCCTAATTTTTTCAAAGTGCCATTGATATCTTCCTGTCTGTCTGGTTGCATCAGATGCCACTACTAACTCTCAATCTCTCACACAGCTTCAAGGCTGTTCATAACTTTGCTCCTTCCTACTTGTCCAGATTTTTATTATCAAGTTCCCTGCCACAGCCAGTACTACCCAGTTTTGAAAATTTGTCTAGTTCTTACATTTGAACTTTGTTTTATGCTGTCCCTTACATGTGGCTAGTTGATTCACTGTACAACTTTATTTTACTTGCCCATGCACACAAACCAGTTGAATTAAATAAGACACTCTTATGTCAGGTAGAAGATAAATCAGTGGCAGGTGTAAACCAGTATAAGAGCATCCACATGCAAAATTACATCAGTTAAAATAAACCAATTTGCTATTTATTGCCGTCCTTTGTAACCATAATGAAATCCAAAGCTGTGCTTCAAAAGCAGAAGGTAGATGCAACTAAAGTACCTGCTTTCCTTTTAAAAGACATTATCAGAGACTCATTTCAGTTAAACTGGGGGAAAACAGAAGGTTTGATGGATAGTGACTGTGCTTATCAGATCCTATCATGGAGGGGAGTGTTTATAAGTACCTAGGTTTTCTAGAATGAATGCTTTGCAGCTAAATCCTTAACAATCTGTAACAGTTAATCCATATCCAACTACCCATGATAGGTGACTTTTTCCTAAGAAGGCGTTACACATTTTTTATGCCCCAAATAGTAAAAATATGGAATATGGGTAGGCCTCTGCTAACATAGTGTGGAAAGTTTTTAAATAGGCAATCTAAATCACCTGCCTGTCAAATGTAGAATTGATTAAACTCTTTGCAGACACTGGTTGTTCCATAAAAAAAATTATAATGGAGTATAAATTTATAATGGAATGTAGTAGTTGAAGCCAAGAAGTTAGGTATTCGAAATGAGATTGGGAATTTGTATGGATAGCAGATATATCCGGAGTTAACAGACATACATTCTGGCAAGGATCTCAAACCTTAGGCCTTGCTGGCCTAAGTCAGTTTATTAAAGACCAAGATGATACTAATGTGAGGGATATATTATCCTGGATCTACCTAGTACTAGCTTCTTAACACACTCTGAAGTTACTAAGGAGGTTGTGAGAACTCCCAAGAAGCATGTTTATGTCATCAAGTATGGTTTTATATTTAAACAGCAACATTTTCAGTGAATTTTTTATTTCAAAACTATTTTTAAAAGCATAATAGGAAAAATTCAATAGCTTGAACACTGGCATCTCATACTGCGGATGTCACTGCCATTATTTAACAGTGTGACGCTTGCTGATGAAAAGCTTAATGCAGCCATCTCCATTTGAGAACTTTCCAAAGGTGTAGTTTTAGGAAATTATTCTCAACAGGTGACATTTAAGTACCTCGCCCCTTTGTCCCCTTTTAGACAAGCGTAAGTGTAGCTCACACACTGATTTGGATCAACCATGTATGAATGTGTAAAGTGTTGAGTATCAATAACAAGGGATATACGCTCATTTCTCTTCGTTCTTTTTTTATGGCTTTCAAGTAAGAATTGTGGCTTTATGGCTTTCATACTTTTATTAAGTGTCAGTTAATAAAACACTACGGTAATTTTTCACAAATAGTAATCCATTTCTAGATGCTAAAAAAGCTTCTCCAAAATGAATTTCTCCTCTCCAAGCATATGTCATGCTTTTAAAATGTCACTCCCTGAATGTTAATGTAGCTGAACAGCACAACAACTGAAGTAAATTGTGGGTTAGCAAGCATTTTTGTTGCTGCTGTTTTAAATACACCTACTTCCTTTAGAAGGACCACAAAGGTCAAAGGCCAAGTTTTGTACTCTTAAACCTAAGCCTGAAATGTCACTGCTAGGAAGTGTATTTTGCTTGTCTGATGATGATACAGTAGGCCTTATTACTCTTATCCAGTAAAGTTCTTACTCATTTAGATCAAAGGGGATAGGAAAGGTCACTGAAACCAAGCTATGCTAATTTTTAGCACTACTTTGTGCAGAAGGCAAAGGGTTGCCTAGAATGTAATGTGTTTTGTAGTGAATTTCTTTGATCCTACCTATAAACTCTGCTTGTCTATGTCATTTAATTGAGGCATGGTCCTTTATTGGTGCAATTAAATCTTTTCAAATGCATTACATTATCCCCAACTTTACTAAAAGTCCTGGCCATTGTTTAGGAAGCTAGGTAAGTCATTTGTAAAATGGTGTGGTTGACTTTAGCTTCCTCCTCCCCTTCCACGGGATTTCTCCTAACAATTTTAATTTAAATCTCACCAAACAGCATAATGGTCCTAGAGTTTGTTTAGTCGTTTGACTTCCTTTATCACATGGAGATGGCAAACATTCTGTTGCTAACTTGAAGTGGCTCCAAGCAGCAAGACTAGAAGGATATTAAACCAGTAAAAGCTTATCAACTGATTCATTGATATGCTGTAAATTCCAGCCTTTTCATTTTACTTTTGAGGGTTGCCGTAAGTCAACACATTAGTAAGCAATTTGCTGACATTAAGATGGATCACTCAAAAGACTTCCCTATGGACAAAGTTCACCAAGGTGCTTTTGTTTGCATCATTTTATTCAGTTCTAGAATTGGTGTGTTGCTTTGCAAATAACTGGGGTGGTTTTGCATATTGATAAAGCATTTAGAACTCTGTAGTTTGTCAGTCCATTCAAGCTGTAACATTTTTCCAATAAGCTTATAATGGGGGACAGATCAATTAATTAAATATCCTTTTAGACAAGGATGGTATTTATTAAATATACTGCAGTGGTTATCAACCCTATTATACTCAAGGCACTCTTTAGAAAATATCAGCTCCTGGTTTTCACGCAATTTTTGACTGCAGAAAAATATTACAGCAATTCTTCCATTGTAAAGAGCCACAACAGATCAGAGTACTTTAAAACCTATGGATTCCTATGTGAAATCTCTGAGTTTATCTTGTGAATCATGTCTGCACACCTAATAGTGCTAACTAATATTGTTTGGCACTCCATGGCACCTTGGAAAGGATCTCAAGGCACACCAGGATGCTGCAACACCCTGGCTGAGTATCACTGGTATATGGTGTTCATCCTGTGCAAGCAAAGATGACCACATGGGAGGGGGAAGGGAGAAGAGAGAAAGGAGGCGGGAAAGAAAAAGTGATGTTTCAACCTGCACCTGGCACAACACCCCAGGAACCCGGACGAACAACATATACCAGTGATACTCAGCCAGGAAGAGGGAGAAAAAAGAAAGGGAGAAAGAGGAGAGGAAAAAGGAGAAAGAAGAGAGAGGAAAGAGAGAGGAGGGGGGTGGAGGCTAGGTCACATGGGTACACAGGTGACTTATAAGCCCAAATTTTGCCCTGAACAATCTGCTGCAGCAGGGGCAGGAGAGCAACAAGGACTGAACATAAGAGGTTCTTGTTTTCCTGGCTATGTGCTTCCTCACTGCCTCTGCAGTGCACTACTGCTCGAAGGCCAGTGCTCCGCTCTGGACCGATGACCTCCAGGATGGATGATCATGAGTGATTTGCTCCCATGACTCTGGGTTGATGCCAAAACTCTTTAGGGACACCTTTAGAGTGTCCTTGTACCACTTCTTTGGTGCACTGCAAAAATGTACTCCATTTGACAGTTCGCCATAGAAGATTTTATTCAGCAGGCAAGTGTTGGGCATTCTTGAAAGGTAGCTGGCCCATCTTAGCTGCACCAGTTTCAGTAGGGTGTGGATGCTGGGGAGAACAGATCTGAGCACCTCAGTGTCTGGAATCTTGTCCTGCCACTTGATCTTTAGTATCTTTCACAGGCAGCACAGGTGGAAGTGGTTTAGTTTCTTGGCATCACACTGGTAGACAGTCCAGGTTTCGCAGGCATAAAGAAGGGTCGGGAGAATGATGGCTTTGTAAACCTTTTGTTGTGTTGACATTCCAATGCCTCTGCAGTCCTAGACTGACTTACAGAGTCTGCTGAAGGCCAAGCTGGCTTTTGCTAGCCTCACAGTGACTTTGTCATCGATGTGGGCCGCACAGGAGAGTGTGCTGCCTAGATAGGCAAACTTGTTGACCATCAGCAGTTGTTGGCCTTTAACTGAGACATCTGGTTCCTGGGGTGTTGTGCCAGGTTGAAACATCACTTCAGTCTGTTCGTGTTGATAGCGTGTCTAAAGTTGTCGCAGGCTGATGAGAATATGTCCATGGACCGTTCCATGTGGGCCTACACATAATGCACAGTTGTCAGCGAAGAGGAGGTAGTGAAGTGTGGCTGTCTGGACTTTGGAGCTTGCTCGGAGCCTGTGCAGATTGAAGATGTCTCCGTCAAAACAGTACCTGATCCCCATACCAACATCATCGTCTTGGAAGGCATCCGACAGCATGGCAGAGAATACCATGCTGAAGTGGGTAGGTGCAAGCACACAGCCCTGCTTGATGCCATTTGTGACCAGAAAAGGGCCAGAGCATTCATTCTGGTACATAATGAGAAACAAATCTGCCAAGCATTGCTTTTATCTATTAATTAACAGTGGTGCTCAATAGGGCTGTGTGAAATTTCGCCAGCAGTTTCATTTTGATGCTGTTTCGACTTGTTTCGAGCTTGAAACAGCAAAATTGAAATGAAACAGAAAGCTTTGAAACAGCCCCGAAATGAAATGAGGCAAGTCAAAATGTTTCAAAATTTTCGAAACGTGTCCAGTTTCGAAGCTCAAGCTGGGCTTGCCTGCAGGGAAACAGAAACTAAAGTAAGGAGAGGGAGGGGGAAGAAGCCCTCTCATTATTGACTGTGTAGCTGGCCAATGACTGTCATCCTTTCCTGAGCTCCCTTCCAATCCCAGTGCTCTGGGGGAGGGATGGAAAAACTGCATAAAAGGCAGCTGTGTTTGCACTGCCCTGCTTTATGCCTTGGTGTCAGTTGAGGGAGGGCGCACCTTAACACACACACAGTGTCACCAATGTCACGAGTTCTGCTTGTCAGCAGCTTGAGGTGCAGTTTCCCTGAAACCCCTGCACCTATCTCCTTGCAACATGGCAGGGTTTATGCCCTCAGAAGGGGCTACCATTCCTGCAAGTTTCATCCAAATCAGGCCAGAAATGACAACGTTATAGGCTATTTCAAGCTTCCCCATTATAGCCTATGTGCGAAACTGTTCCAATGAAATGAAACAGAACAGTGGTTTCGAATCGAAACAAAATTCAAAACGAAATGCTGTTCCATTGAGACGTCGAAACACAAGTAGAAAAGGAATGGTGCCGTTTCGCACAGCCCTAGTGCTCAACCTATGCCGCATACAGCTGTGTCACCCAGCCTGTAGGGCTCCCCATGGAAATCTGGCATTGGGGGACAATGTCAGTGTAACTGCTGCAGCTCACAGACTGACCCCATATGCCTGTTCTGGCCTATGGACTGACACTGCATGCCAGATCCCTCCCATGGACTAGACCTATGCTGCTCATCCAGCCTGTGGTACTGGAGGGGTTGGGCATCACTGGTTTATATTTTTTCTGACTAACAAAATAATTTAGAGGCATCAGGATTTAGCAAAAGTTACCTTCCAACATAAGACCTAGTACATTAACCCTTCGAATTCCATATTCTATAAAGAATATTTATTCCCTCCTATATAATCTTTTCAGTATTGATAAGTCACCAAAGTCCCACACTTCTAACATTAGTTACATCTCTATTTCCCAGTCTCTGATTTCAGTTCCTGATTGATGAGTGACAGGACTATTCTGCAGGAAATTCACAGGTGGGTTCAGAGAAATTTCCATTACTAGGACATTGGCACAAGCAAAGGAAGTTCTTCTCTGATTTTTTCAGCTTCTTCTATAGCTTCTACTCAGGAAGGCCTGATGATGGGAGCCAGCATCTAGTAGCTGAATGAAGCAGAAAGAGCACAAATGCACATCCAAGGAAGATGCACACAGAAAAGGGAACAAACAGCACTGCCAAAAGAGGGAATAGGACACTATGGACAAGGCCCTATACCACTTCTGACTTAAGAGTTTCATGGGACATGTAGAAGGGACTGCTTAGGGTCAGCTGTACCCACACTGGGATTGGGGGAATAAACTGTCTCCTGGTCACAATAGCAGCCAGTCATCTTAGCTGGTTGCTCTCCCCATGCCCCTCGGCCTAGTTTTCTCACATGCTCTATACTCATTATTCTCAACTAGGGCGCCTTGCAAATCTTCTGAGGTTGCCACACAATGTTAGCACTGTTAGGTGTGCAAACATGATTCATAAGAAAAGCCCAGAGATTTCAAATAGGAATTCATAGAGTTATAAACATTCTGACCTGTTGTCATGAAGAATTGCGGAGTTATTTTTCTGTAGTCATAAATAAGTCAAAAACTAAGACCTGGCATTTTCCAATGGGTACCTTGAATCTAATAGCAGGTACCTTGAGTCTAAAAAGTTTGGGAACCTCAGTTGTATATATACAATTATCTGGAGATAAGTGTTGTAGGTAAAAACTGCATCTCAGAGTACATACCACAGGAAGCCTGATTCTTTGTTATGTAGCTTGTGTTCATTGCTGGAACAGAGGACGGAGGAAAGTCATTTTTAAATGCCTTTGTGCTCCTCCTATTATGGGTCCTGACTGCTAATAAGTTAAGGTTAGGCTCCTTCTACACATTCCTCATATTACACAATTACACAACTATCTGGTTAATTGCACACTTCATTTAGACCAGCTGCACGTGCACATTAATTATCACACCATAAAAAGGTCCATCCAGCCATTAAGTTAGAGCTGGAAATATGTAATAAGTTTTTAGCTGGTTTCCATCCAGCTTTAATTTGCACATGTAGCAAGGTAGGCCCCCATGGCTGGGAGCCCTGTCAGCTGATGACTCTCATGGCTGTCCCACACACTACTGCAGCTGAGAGTCCTGTCAGCTGGTGGGACTGTCAGCTGCAGGAGTATGCTTCTTGCCAGTGCAGGGGGAAACCTGGGGTAGCAATCCTGGGCTCCACCTGCATGGGCAATAAGGCATGATTGGATCTGATGCTGGATCCAACAGTCACGCCTCCTGCCATTCATGTGTGGAATAGGAGGCCATTCATGTGTGGCATAGGAGGTGTGATTGTGTGGATTGGACATCAGATCCAATCACAACTTTACTTGAATGTCTAGACCACCCCAGAGGCAGCCCTAACTTCCAATGGCCCCTCTCTAGAATTCCTTTGGAAATATTTGTCTCAGGTGCATTAGAGTTTGATACTTATCCATGCAAGGGTTGAGGGTACTCTAATAATATGGGGGAATCTAAGCTGTACTTAATCAAACAGCCAAAATACATTTTATGGATTTGTGACAGTGTGCTAAATGCACTCCTGTCACTTTAAGAGGAGATGAGGCTGCAGTGAGGGCTCAGGTGTCAATCAAGGGAGTCATTTCACCAGCAAGGGGTTGGGTTATCAGCATATAAACTCAGGGTCTGAGCTGGTCTGGCTGTCCAGCCCTGAGAGCTGCAAAAAGAGGAGCTCCTGGGCAGCAAGGCTGCAGCAAGTTTCCTGGGTAACAGCTGAGTTGGGGTAACAGCACTGGAGGTTTGTGGATGGGACTTAGGGCTAAAGGATGACCCAGCAGGCCTGGGAGCAGAGCCGGAGCACAGGAATAGTGCAGAGAGGGTCAGAGGTGCAGGAGTAGGGTCAGAGATCAGGGCCAGGGGCCTGTAGCCCAGAGAGGGGTGTAGACAGGGCAAAAGAGCCCAGAGATTGGTGCCAAGGGCCCGAAGCTCAGGAGGGAGTGCAGGTAGGAGCCTGATAGAGCAGGATGTAGTGCCCGGGAGTAGCCCACGTAGGCAAAGTGCTCTGGGTCGGAGCTACAGGCAGAGGTGCTGTGCCGTGAAGTAGCCATGAGAGGCAAAGTGCCCAGATGGAGAAGGCAAGCCTGGAAATTATACCCAGGAGTAGCTGAGGTAGGCAAAGTGCCCAGGCAGGGAGGTCCAGTCACAGGGACAGAGACCATGGTCCAAGGGGGTTGTTGGTCAATGACTGATAACAACTGCAAGGCATGGGTGTGGTGTAAGGGGCAGTCAGAGCCATGTAATTAGCCCTTAAGGTGCAGAGCAGAGACCCCTGAGCTCAGAAGCATGAAATCAAGCTTGGGAAGCCTTGGGCCAGCCTCCCTTTATCTAAAAGATAAGTAAGTCAAGGCGTGGCAGGTGAGCAAAGGGGTGAGTGCCCAAAGAGAGTGACCTGGATAACGGCTGAGGGGCTTCAGAGGAAACTGGCACCTTTTTCCTGCTCTTCTGGTAATGTTTTCAACTTTTCCCTTAGCTGAACATTGCCAGAGCTGTTGTTTCTAAATTAAGCATTTTAAAACATTAGGGGCTTTATTAGAAAACATTTTCACATTAAAAAGAAAACCTTGTGCCTAATGCATATATCTGATATTTTTCACTGACTTAATGAAATTTCTGGCACCTTATCACACCTTGAAGTATCTGGGATTGTCAGATTAATCCTTCTATTAAGTCAGATGCTCTCCGCTCCTTTAGGCCCCTTTGAAGGTCCCTCTTTCTATGGTAAGCAAATGCCATTTCAGTATTGACAGGGGAGTACATCTTTTCTTGAAAACAAAGTACCCAAACTTGCCATATGTATGGGAAAGTAGTACTGAATTAGACTGAGGGGGGAAAAAATGACATGTTTGTTAGCTGACAGTGAAAATAGTTAAAAAGCTTTGTGACCAAATACATGAATATAGACAGCTTCCACGCTGGCAACTTTGAGCCAGTTCCTAGGAAGACATCCCGATCCACAAGTTCCCCTGGAAGGAGGTGGTGGGAGGCCGTGTGGAACGTGCTGGTGGCAGTGACCGTGAAGGGGTGGCTCTCTGTGAGGAGGGGGAAAGGGAGGTCCCTGGCTGAAGGAGATAGCCATGACTGGGAGATTTTTCCCGGGTGTCTGTGAGAGCTAGGTGGTAGTCTAAAGGTAGGGCATGGATTTTGTCAGTGTTGTTTTACCATACTCTGTTGTCAAGCATTTGATCACTTTCTTTTTTACACCATTTCTTTTTTTGTTACAAGAATGCCTGTGGTAAATGGTGATTTCTGGGTAAATAAATACCCCGGGCATACCCATTCAGCAGAGCCGGGGAGCAGTAGATTTACACAAACCCAAAGATCACCTGGCAGAATATCCTGACACCCTCGGGTTTTGGCACAACTTGCGTCAAGCAGTTCCTCAGACTTTTCTCAATTCACCACTCCATAGTCTGTTGAGCCTTGCCCCTATCAGTACAGTGCCTCAAATCCACTTAAGATGACATAGAAAGCGCTGAGGCACTTTGGGCTACAGCAATATGAGTACGAGGGAATAGATATTGCATCTGGGATTTTAGCTGAGGAGACCCAGTCTGCTGTGAGAGATGGAGTGAGAACAGAGTGATGCTTCAGTTTGTGACTTCCTTTGGCTCCATTTTGATAAGCACCAAAATCTTCTCCAGTGTGGTACAGTGCATATACGTCTGATCAGAATATACAGACACAAGAGACACGCTAATATGTTTAAATGGTAGGCTAGAACGGTCAGCGCTGGGGAGGGGTACAATATGCCCATCCCCTGTTCTCACAGCAGGCATTTAACTGGGTCTAGTGTAGGTTACCAATCTCCTACTACATAACCACTGAGTAGATAAGGACTCTCTTCAGTGTAACCTATAGCTCCTCTCCTACGCATCCTCACCCCAACTTGTGGGAATTCAGGATACCAAGCAGGAACCTCAGTGTGTGGTCGTGTCTCCCCCACCCCCCCCACAAGTTTTTTCTCTACACAGATTAAAATTTTAAAATCCTAGTAAAATGCTGAGCCTCTGGGAGCTGGCCACCTTATTCTTTGGCTGCAGGGGACACCAGCTGCATATTGCAGTGAGCTAAAAAGACTTGCCTTTCTTTCCATTAAATGTTAAAGTCTTCTTTGAACCCACCTTTTCTTGCTAATTCTTCCCAATTGCAAAACAGGTGATCGGTCTGACCTACAGGACTGCTCTCAAAAACAGAGCTCCTGTAGAGTCCAAGGGGTAGAAAAAGAATTCTTTGAAAAGCCCAGTTTAAATGGATAAGAAACCTGGCAATCAATCCCCAGTCCAGCCAGTTGGAGGTGGATGACTAAAGAACGATAACAGGATCTGAGCTGGTGCGTATGTCACGGCTTTGGGCATCGGTTATGGAGAAGACAGATGTTTGTACATCCATATTTGGACACTGCAACCATATTTAAGTTTAAGAATATATTCCTTACTTGTGAGTAATTTGTGACTAATTGTGAGAATTCTGCTCCAGTAGCTGCTAAACACAACCCCGGTCTACCCGGACGCGTTTTTCTCTTTGTTTAGTTCCAAGAGATCAGCAGTCGGTTACTGAGTTCTTACGACACAAACATCGATGAGTTTTTTTCTGAAATTGATTCTTCTGTAGCTACAAGTCGAAACGTACTTCGGCAGCTGGAGGAAAAATTTGCTCCATTAACGTGTGAAGCTGACTGGGAAAAAATACAGATGCAGGTTGGTTTCATCTTAGAACTATTAATGAGGGAAAACTTTTCCAACACCTCCTCCATCCAAAATATGCTGTTGTATACCTTCCATGTTTTATCGATCTACGGCAGGGGCGGGCAATAATTTCAGGTGGGGGGCCGCTTACCCAGTTTTAGCAAGCTGCTGAGGACTGCATGGGTAGCCCACCCCTTTACAGATGCCCCGCCCCTGGTCACCATCTTGCGACTAGGAGTCCCACCCCCTAACCTCTGCCACCGGTCTCTCCCCTTGCCCCCAGAAGTACTCCTTTTACCAAGGGGTTTTGCCATCTCAGAACCAAAAAAAATACCACATAATATTCTAAAAAGCAAATATTTACAGCATTCATTAATCTCATTTCAAAAAAATATTTTTGTCCTGATTTACATGCATTTGTGTAGTGTACATAGAGATGATTGTACAATAGCTTAAAATGAAGTCTTACTCTTGAATATTGTGGGAGGTGGGTATAGGTTTGTGGGGGCTGTGGAATTGTGGGTATGTGGGGTGAGGGAGCATGTGTGTGGATATGTGGGGTATGGGTGAGTATGGGGCTTGTGAAGGTTTGCATGTATGGCAGTGCAAGGGGATGTGGCTGCATGGCGGTGTGTGTGTCAGACTCGGTCTATGAAAACACACACGTCGTCTCTGCCCTCCCCCGTACCGGTGGGGAGCAACCACGTGGTGCTGGAGCAGGGCAAGGGCAGGAAGCAGGGAAATGGCTGAGGGTGGGCTGGGCCGTTCAGTCCTGCTGAGGCTCCCCCCTAGGTCCTACTGCCCCTACCTCTGTCAGCTTTGACAAGCTGCTGGGGCACGTAGAAAATTTATACTTAAGTTTCTCAGGGCTCCATGGGCTGGATCCGGCCCGCGGGCCGTATTTTGCCCGTCCCTTATCTGCAGTAACTAATTTATTTCCCATTTCTCTCAGGCATTTCGACAAGAGATATTTGAGTGTCCTATCTGTATTATGCCACTTCATCATGCTCATCCTCCAGGCATATTTTCTGGCAACAGCAACGATCAGTTTACACGACAGACTGTTCTGCTCTCCTGTTCACATATGTTCCACCATACATGCCTTCAAACATTTGAAGACTTTTCCTTAGGAGAAAGGCATATTTGTCCTTTATGCCGCTCTTGTTATCAAAAGAAAATTCTTGAATGTTGATAAACATGTAAAAATCTCAGAATGAATCACATAATTTAATTGATTTGATGAGGGCCTGTATTACACAAATTTGATCCTTGTCAGAACCAGCATCTTGAGGATAAAAATAACCCATTTTGAATGGGTGCTGATGGTCATAGAAATAAAAGTTAAATAGGCATTTTTGTTTCTGTTCCTCAAATGCATTGCTTCCCCATGATCATTGTCAGCCAACTGCTTTTTCCTTTGATGGCCTTCTAGCAAGCTTTTCCCACTGTCTTCAATACCCCTTTTTCTTTTTCCAGAGATCCTCAATATACACTTGCTTCTATGGCTCCTTTTTTCATTTAGAGGGATCTTTCTACAACCCTGCCTGGATCTGCAATTAACTGATGTTGAAAACAGGAAGGTGCATGCTACTGCTCCCACCAGGGGCTCCAAGCCTGTTGCTGAAGCTTGTCAGATCCTTTTACTAGCTAAGGTGCACTTCCCCTTTAGTGGACTACAGTTGTATCACAAGATCAACAGTAGGCAAATGGAAAAGCCAAGGAAGTCATTCAAAAGGGGCTGTACTACCAATAACTCATTAAAGACACAAAATGGGTTCAGGAATTTCTTATAAGCATGTGGCCAAATAACACAGCCTGCACCTCTAGAAAGGAAACCAAAATGCATTTAAAGCCTGTCAGCTGTTACTCTTGAATTTTGGGGAAAGGCTTAAAATCTCTTGATCAGTGTCATAATAAATGATGGCCTGAAACTGAAGGATAGCATGCTCCGTGATAGCTTGATCATTAAGTGAACTCTACTAGAGGATCTCAAAAGTACTTTATAAACATTAAGCCTCCACCCCACCATGGGGTGGAGGTAAACTTGTGCTATACCTGGGTATTACTGCTGTAGTGCCATGCCTTTCAGAGTTAAAGTCTGTTTTTAATACAAACGACAAAGAAGTGTTAATCACAGTTTAACTTTATTGAAAACACATTTTTTTAAAAATGTTGCTACAAAACACACAAAAATGTGACATTTCAAATAAAGAAAAAAACCCACTACCACTCCTTTTCATACACCAAAATTCAAACCATCTAAAAAAAAGCAATTGTTTTCGCATAGTTTTGTAACACTGCAAGGTTGCCATAACTGAAAATTGTATACAACACACATTTTCAGATGACCTAAATTTAATTCAAAGAAGGACTTGGTGAGGCAGAGTCACGTCCAGTAAAGGTCTTCATATCTAGTACAGTGAGCATTTTTTTTCAGTCACATTTGTGGTGGTCCAAGATAAGTGCCTGCATACCAGACATTTTCAAGTTAACTAAAACTTGTTCTTACAAAGCCTTGCCTTACTTTAAACAAATGACTAATGCCACTGAACTCCATGTGACTGCATGTGTGCTTAGAAGTATAGGTGTAAATCTTTCTGGAAGTTGAGACCTCAATTAACAACACAGCAGTAGAAAAGCCTGAATATGCCTGAGAAAAATGTCCATTTAATTCCATGGTTGAACCTACACTAGACTTCTTGTAGTATCATTCAAGGTAGCACACACTGGCCATGTCATCTAGCTGCACTTGAGAGTAGATTTTGATGACAGTAATTAGTATGCCAATGACAATCTGAATCCTGGGCATACTCCCACTCAACACAAAGACATTTCTTTCTTAAAAAGTCTAGTGAGGACAAGAGCACTGGAGTTCAAGGATGGCTTTT
>NW_005841905.1:2158007-2199884 GCF_000455745.1 Alligator sinensis
AGTTAGCTCAACTCTCACACATAGGTGAAGGAAAACTTACATGTGCTAGTTTGGTTTGCATATACTTTATCAGGTTAAAAATTCAAATCCACAACCCAAAAACAGATTCATTCTTTTTCCAAAGAAACAGGAACCAAGCCAGGTAAGACCAATTGGCTTGAAATCTTACCTCTAAAACTGCGAAGTGACTGAATTAAACTACAGCCATGTTGCCTGCCTGGAGCTTTCCTATTCTGCAATAAAGAATTCTGTCAAAGCTAAAAATGTAAGAATTGTCGATAAAAATGACTGGAAACTGGCTATTGAGAGAGATCAATCAATGAATAATGGCTTAGGCCAGTAAGAGATGTACAAAGTTTAAAAGATCCTATTCGAGGTTTCCTATTTTTTAATTTAGAAGCTTTGCTTCCAAGATACATAGGCATTTTTCTCACAATTTGCAGATTCCTGTAACAAAAACAAGCTAATGTGCTATAAAACACATTATAACATAATATACAGATAATTTGTGAAATTTTCTGCAGCACAATTTTGTTGAAATCAAACACCTATATATTTCAAAAGTTGAGAATAACAGTTTACCCTGACAGATCAAATGTTATCATATGCTATTTGGAGTCACTTATTTTGCATTTTGTTTATTCATACATTAAAATATAATATATATTGACTGCAAAGCCAATGGATGAGAGGTCAGTAACTGGAAAAATGGTAAATACTTACATATATGAAAAGGTAAAAGACAGCCAAAAGAACTCAAAGCCTGGTCCATAAGAAAATACCATCTGACTTATAAGAGTTTTACAGATCTAAATGAAAACTCCATGTTCAAGGTCGACTGAGTATGGAATGGGGTAGAAACGGCTCATATTGCTGGCAGCAGTAGTTCAACGGATGCAGGATGTTTCAAAACACAACTTGTTTTAACTAATGTGTATGTAGATGCCGTGAAGGTCAGTTTCCATGCTAATTTACCTCCCCTTAAGATGGTTATTCCTTCCTAAAAGCACATTAGTCTTACACTTTAAACACAAAACATGTAAGAGATTGTCTCAGTGACAATGTGCCCATCTATTTGTTATTACAGAGACCCTCTCATTCACAATCACATAACATCCCTGAGGCAAACAGCAGTTGCTCACACAGAAACATACAGTAGGTAAGTAATGTACTTTTGTACTGAAGTTTGGCAGCTGAAACAGAAGCGCTGAAGTTTAGCCAGCTGCTCACTGACCACAGTTCAAGAATCCCAGTTGGTATCTGCCAGTGACTGGTGGAGGGTGGACAGTCTCCAAACACGTGAAGACACTTGAATTAGACTGTGAAGAGTGGGACATGCACAAATAGGGTTGCCAAAGACCTTCCTCCCCCCCTTCTTTTCCACTGGCAGTCTGCAAACGTTTTTTACTGACACATTTTAGATAATGTAAAGGTAACCCTTCTGCCATGCCCTGGAGGCAGTAACTTGAGGTAGGTTCAAATTTAGGGGTTTAACACCAACTTCCTAAATCTGGTTCAAGCCCACATCCAGAAACATGGGAAAATAAATTTTAATTGTGTGTTTTAAACTGAACAAGCCTCCCCACTTGTAAGCAATGTTCAATTGAAACAGGGCTGCTTACTACAGGGGGTGAAGGGATAAACATGTAGCCTCAGGGAAAAATCTTAATTTAACATTAAGCAAAACTCAAACACTTGCATCCAGCCTCATTCAAACGATGGATCTTCAATCAAGCTCATGGTTTCTTAGTTGTTGTTTTTTTTTTTGTTTTTTTTTTTTTTTACTGGTGGGGGGTTTTTTTGGTTTTGTTTTGTTGTGTGTGTTGATTTTTAAAACAGATGGTCTGTAGATTTATGGATAGTTGGCAACCCTGACACAACATGGACAAACAGAGTTCCACAGCTTCCTATGGTAGCTAGAAACATACTTAAAAAGGTAGCTGAGGAAGCAGGGATGGAAAAAGTAAGGATTCACATTTCTTGAAGACAGACCTAACCTGGTGATACCTTGACTTGCTGTGTAGCCAGCATGAGGACACCATGGGATGTCAGCTGTTGAGTCAAGCCTCCTTATTAAATGTGGTGCTTTAAAGCAGGACTTGAAAACACTTCCTGAAAAATGAATTCAGTTACTATTCATGTAACTGCAAAAGTAATTTAGTAAATTCAATATTCATGAGCCACACATAACATCAACTGCTAAAACAGAATTTCCTCCTGTAGCACGTCATCAATGCATCTGCAATCTTAAATGGATGAATTAATTTGTGTCTCTGTGAATGCTGGCTTACTTGCCAAAAAGTCCTCTGTAACATTAACTCTGATGGCTGTAAGACATCATTCTTTCTTTTAAAAAAAATCCAGGAATGACTATGTTACATTTCCAAAATCTTTGGACGATAGGACATGATACAGATAAAATTACTGTATATTTAAAAGCAGATATTTTCAATTGTGCATGGAAACATTACAAGAAAAGATTCACTGATAACCTTGTACTTGGTACAGTGTAATAAGATAAGCTATTTATAAAACACTAACAGTAAGACCTTATGGCCCATAAGAGATCCACCCCCTCACTATTCTTCTGCAAAGAAAAATCTTCTTGCCAATTTGGGCTAGAAGATATCCATTTATATTTATAACATTCAAGAAAACTCAAGTACAAATGAAGAACTAGTGGCCTTAAATTCCTGGGGCTATAAGGGTTGTTTTGTTGGGGGGTTTTTAAGCAGCTGACTAACATTATATATTCTAGGTTCTCCAAAATGCCATGTGGAAGACATCAACCTAATAATTGATAACTGATATGACCAGTGGCAGGGACTCATCTGGACAATCACTAATGTAATATAAAATTCACCATGAAGGTTTGACCTTTAGCCATTTCCCATGTGTATTGTGATGTACTTTCAGTAAATTCAGAGTGTCATTTCCCCATTTGATTTAGACTCTAGGTTTCTCAGGACTACTGCAAGTGTTTTGTACAGTGCTGGGCACACTTTAGACACTCTAAATAGCTTCGACTACCAGCTGCTTCAATATGCTTGAATGACTAATACCCCAGTTGCTAAATGATTTAAAACTTAATACCAACCTTCTGGACCAAAGCATGAAATAATTCTTTGTTAAACTCTTTAATTCTTATGACACTGTAAAACAGCCAACTGTGTAAAAGATTTGGGGGAAAAAGGACCAAAAATAAACACCACATTACAAATTGGTAAATGACGTTTTCTACATATCCAAAAACTGTTACTTGTACAGTAACATATCACAACAAGTTAACGTATAGCTTAAAGTGTTAAGTACCAAAGATGTGCTTACACTGAAAAATCCCACCATATTACAATTCTGCCATTGCATTAAATACTGTGTTGCCAACACAGGAGAAAGCCAAGAGGTGGCTCATTTAAGACATCATCACGTACATTTTTGGTCAAATTTCTGATATCTAGTTTAAGATGGAAGCATCTCTTTGCTTTTACCTCATAAGTGAGGCAGATGTTGATGTCACCAAGATTAGCTATATAAAGGTATAGACTATCAGACTCTACACGAGTCAAAAAATATTAGGAATGCATTGCCAATATCCATTCATGAATTACCAACTGCTTCTACTTAGGTGACTGTATGTGCATAAAATATACATGACCTAGGTTTCACATTTACAGTTGAAAGGAGTACTGTATGTCAGAAGGTTTGCATACAGAATGCTAGTTGCAGGGCTAAACAGACATTTAAATGTAGACAGTGTCACAATATAGATAGAGCCAACACTGTCAGCAGCTATACAAGACAATGTCAATTTTCTTTGAAGACTGATCTTCTGTAAAAATCTTTTACAATACTGTCTACATTTTGGTAATCTATCTGATCCAATACATTTCTTTAACACACATAGCAGAACCCATTAAAGGTGCAACCAACATATAATTCAGCTTCTGTTTTGGAAGGCAGAGGAAATCTAAGATGAGGGAGAAAGTCTTGCCAGAAAACTGGCACTTGCATGTGTACTTATCCCTGGGAAGTGCCTATACCCAATGCATTTAATTATCACAGTGCATGGATTGTGATCCATCTTTTCTAATGTTCTTGGATAGCTTATGATAAAGGAAACACTTCTCAAAAAAAGTCTGATTAGTTTCTATGTGAATGCGGACATCACTCTAAAATTTAGACAGAACTTTTTACTTCATCTTTAGACAGAATTTCATGAAGTGGATTCAATCAAAAATTTTAACTTAAGCTTTGGCAACTATCTTAAATCACAATATAATAGGAACCTGGAATGCGCATTATAAAAAGCTAGCTACACTTCATTATCTACCAGTTTGCAAGTGACACTGGAGACACTTGTAAGACCATGGCAGTACTATCAACTTGTAAAAGCAAAAAACTAGATGCACCTATTATCCTTCACTACAGTTCTAGCGTCTAAGTCCACCTGCTCTGAACAGGCAGCAGAAATCAATGATGCCTTTAATGATAAATCTTCTTGTAAACCTATATTCATTTTTAAGGGAATTAACTGTAGATACCCGTTTATGACCAGGATTTTCTCTTAGTGGGGAAAGAAGTCCAAAAAACTCACTGTTAATTCTGAGCAATAGTAAGATACCTCTAAATCTTTAAAAAGTCAAGCAATTTTACTGTCCTTTAGACTTTTATACAATGTATCAATAACCATCCTAGGAATAGGTATGCCTGGAATTTAGTTTTGATTACACTAACACTCACAAAAAGGAAAAGGAGATATGACAGCTAGGACTCGACTTGAGTAGTATTTACATTATGACTCATTTCAATTCAGAAAAGGCAGATTCATGAAAGTGATATTCTTTGGAGTTTGTCTTATGATGTAATGCATGTCATAGGGGGTTTCTGGAATACATTAAGCAGAAATCCAGAACCCAGAACCGTCTCACAAAGACAGCAGATAAGAAACACCCAACCTAAGAAAAGACTACTTTGCTTCAGAATCAGACCGGATATAAACTAGGTGACACAGCTCAATTAAGTGCAAGGCCAGAGACCTCAGTGGACATAGTTCAGTTTTACACCAACAAAAAATAGTGTATAGTTTATAGCCAAAAGTATATAATAGCAACCTATGGTTTGTCACGCACTGCTTGGAGGACTTCATATTCATTTCCTTTGGCATTCTCATACTAAGAAGACTGAATAAATAGGGTTTATTTACCAAGTTTCCTGTGTTTTTTCTGCAGGATAAAGCATTTAATTTTCTATACATACATATATGTGCATATATGCACACACATATACTAAGAGAAACTAAAGACCGTAGAGATTGTTGAGAAATATTGGATTGTACCTCTGCGTAACAGTACAGCTATCAGGATGCAATTCAGATAAATAAATTTACTTCAAGTAAAACATTTAGGCTACAACTATGTGTAATTGTAGCCTACTAAGCAACCACTAACTGCTACTTGTGCAGATTCCAAATAAAAGGAATACATAAGCAATTCTGTGCGTGTAAAATTCTGTGTTGTTCTATATGGCGACTGACCACTATGGCACAACACTTTTCTTAATTTGTAGGATTAAGAACTATACCAGTAAGATAACTGTGTAGCTTTCTACAAAGCACTCTTAGCTCAGATTTAACACTGAAGTGAACATTTATCTTGTGGTTTGCTAAATTTGATGAGATATTGTCGAATGGTCACTAAATAAAGTAGTCTTCGGTCACATATAGCTAAGAACAGGAAGCTTAAAATTGCTGGCCCCTGAAGAATGCTTCGCAATGTCAGACTATAAACAACTTAGTGATCCCATATGAAAGCAACAGTCATCTCTGGAAATTACTTCACTTTCTCTTACCATATTCTTAGCAGAAAAGCATATCTACTGTAAATAATATTCCAGGTAGGGTTATACTGGGTTTCAAATGCATCCCTTATTATGAAGACTCAAGTTATTTTTTATCACTGTATTTATAGCGTACACAAGGAACTGTGCTTTTCACACGGTAGTGGAACATCACATCTAGAAACATGAAACTACATCCAAAAACAGGAACTTTTCATCCTCTTCAGTTTTCAGTCTTCAAGGCACCTCCTGCATAAACTGCTTGGGGTGTAAACAAAATGAACCAAAAACAATCCCATGCAGAACCAGCAGTAGCGAGGTTCTCTCAGAAGCAGTGTCCAGAGGGAGACAAGCTTGGATCCAAATTAGCAACAAGTAAAATCTATACAAAAATATGTTGATGAGATGACAGGAATGTCATGAGGTTGAAGTTTTCAGCTCTAGTGATTGAAGATGATCGTTCCTCACAGTGTTTTCTGATGCCCGTTTGCAGCAGGCTTTGTTTCTGAGTCTCTTACATTGTTTGACAGGTGAAGTTTATCTAAGCCTGCAAAATATTACAGTTAATGAAAAACAGAAAAGTTTTCATTTTACAAGTAAGGCTATCTAATAAAAAGCCTGTTAAAAGCGTACTTAATCCGAACCAGTCCAGGTGCCGTTTTTCACGTTTACTGAACGCAGACATGTTTTCCTAGAAATGCAAGCTAAGCCAGGAATTCAGGAAATTCTGGCTTGTGCTGAGCAGGCCAAACTTAAGTGATGACAATGATCATTCTGGGTTTAATACCCCCAAATCTAAAACATTTTCAAAAACAGAAGCCGAACTTAGTAGCCTAAATATGGAGTTAGGAGACCAAGACAGTGTGTAGACGAAACGAGGGGCATGTGCGCACAACACTTTAAAGCGAGTTAAATGCTTTTGCACCACTTTAATGGTGTTGGTGTTTGCACATGTTGACAGCGTATTGTGCAGTAATTCTAGCCACTGTAGCAAATTCAGCAGCATAATGCGCCTTAAATGATTTGGGGCACAGCAAACTAAAACTCCACCAAGGAGTTTTAGTTTTCTGCCCTACCGCCACAGAGCGAAGCACTGTGCTCTGTGCAGCTCCGTGGCTTTGCAGAAAGACCACGCAGGCAGCCTGGCAGCAGGCTAAGAAAGCAGGCTCCGTCCAAGGGGGGAGGGGGATTGCTGATTTTTTTTTCTCTTGGAGTCTGCCTGCCTGACTTGCACAGAGGCCCACTGCTTCCCTCCACAGCTGCAGTGTCCCCCAGGACTGCCCAAGCCGAGTGCCTGCTGGCAGGTGCTACTTGCCGCCGCTGCCACAACATGGGGGTTTACTTGGCCTTAAATTGAAGCAGTGTTTTTAAAAACCCACCGCTTCAATTTAGGGCCACATTTTGTCTACACACGCCCTTAAGAGCTAAATTTCCAAAAGTGCCCATGGAATTCAGGCCTGTCAATGACCAAGATTCTTTTGAAAAAGACTACTGGTAGTCATATAAATATGGATTTGTAGAGCCTGAAGTTTTAGCTAATTAGTGTTAAGCTAGCTAGGCAACAGTAGCAGACTGCTAGAGAAAGACATTCAAAAAGCCTGAGTCTCGATTCATTCAATCTTTGCAGGTTAGTCTAACCTGCAAAGCTTGAACCAGTTTGGAGGTGGATAGACATTCCCTTTTCATTCCAGAAATGCAGGCATGTGCCTGCAGTGACTCAGGCTAGAAGCCACAGGGTGCAAAAGCAGCCTTCCCTTCCCTTACACACTACTGAGCTGAGGGGGGACATGGCCAGGCCCTGGCAGGATGCTCCGATTAGCCCAGCGGGGAATTGATACTAGTGTTTATCATCCCTAACTCAGTTTTTAATCACCCCATTAAGAAAACAGCAGTGGGACCGGATTATCAGCTACCTGCTGATTCTGCCTTTGTCACAGCAGGGACCAGAGCCAGCATGTGGTCTGCCAGCTAATAAACAGACATCTCAGCAAGGCAGAGGGGAGGGGGAATTCCTGCTTAGCAGGGAGTGGGGAGGGGGAGGAGCAGCCTGCAGTCTCTGCCAAGCTCCAGCCAGGGAGCAGAGGGGAAGAGTCAGCTCTGCTGTGGAGCAGAGAGCTCCAACCAGCCCAAGCATCATGCTGGGAGTGTCTGGATTGATTTAAACCAGCAGGGGTCTACAGACATGGCATAAACCAGTTTGACCAAAATCAGTTAAGTCTGATACTCATTCAACCAGGTTCATCTCAAACCCGTTTCAGCCATTTTCAAACTGGTTTATGTGCACTGAACATCTGTTCTGTTACCGATATAAACCAGTTTCTGATCACTTAAACTGGTTTAGGTGTAATGTCTGTCCCTACCCCAGAGCTCACCACCAGCTACACACCCTGAATCTCAGGCAGATTTAGCACTCAACACAGAGCTCTGTGCTACTAGTACACAATCTAGTTAGTTTGGCTTGGCAAAAATCAATTTACTTTCTTTTTTTATAATGTCAACAGATAATATTGATGTTTAAATTTAAGCATTTAATTCTATTTTTATTGATTGATTTTCAGGGTTGTGGAAAATTAGGACTATGGGGAGGCAGACACAGGGCACTTTGGTACATGGCCAGGTGCTAGCCAGTCAAGACTTAGTTTCAACCCAGAGGCCCTCATGACATGGGGTGGGCTGAGAATTGGGCAAACCCTATTTTGAGAAGTCCCAGAGACTGAGACAAAGCACTGGGAACAGTGGGCATCGTTGCCCTGCCTACTGCATCATCCCAACTGTTTGCTTTAAAGTATGGTTTAGTTATCATTTTGTCATCCTGCAAAGCCACCACCATACCCCTGCTGGCAGCTGACACACCAGGTCTTAATACAGGAGCGATACGGTACCTTCATCATGCCAAGGTATCACCTAGGCCAAGTTCGTACCACCTGAGTGGAGAGGGGTGGGGTGTATGGGGAGAAGCCCCACAGAAGAAGTGCCAACAGCATCCCTGGGGTCTAAGGGATTCCACTGGACTCTATCTCCAGGTAACACCTCAGATAATAAGTCATGGGGGGTGAGCAGACCCCGGCATAGCAAAGTCAAATAGGCAGGGCACAATGCTGCTAGCGCAGCAATCATGAGCCTACTACAATCAGCCATTCCATTACTTATTTAATAACCAAATTCACAACCATTCCAATGGTGATCAAAAGCAATAAAATGCAAAACAGTTAAATGAGGTGACCTTTGAGGTCCTCTTTTGATAAAATGTTCCTACCTAATGTAAAATTGAAAGATCAATACAAATATTATATGTATATAGGAAGTTTTTGGAGAGTGTTGGGGACAACTTCCTGGTAGAAATGTTGAAGACGCCAACTAGGGGCCAGGCTCTTCCTGATCTGCTGCTCACAAACAGGGAAGAATTGGTGGGGAATGTAGCAGTGGATGACAACTTGGGCAACAGCGACCACGAGATGACTGAATTCAGGATCCTGAAGAAAAGGAATGAAAGAGAGTAAGGACCCTGGACTTCAGAAAAGCAGACTTCAACTCACACAGGGAACTGATGGGCAGGATGCCATGGGAGGCTAGTCTGAGGGGGAAAGGAGTCCAGGAAAGCTGGTTGTATTTTAAAGAAACTTTACTGAGGGTGCAGGAACAAGCCATCCTGACATGTAGGAAGACTAGCAAGTATGACAGAAGACCAGCACGGCTTAATTCTTCAATGAGCTAAAACACAAAAAACTTACAAGGAGTGGAAACTTGGACAATGACTAGGGAGAAGTATAAGAGTACTGCTCGGGCCGTTGGCTTAGAAACAGTATTTAAAGATCTGCCTTTTTGGGAATTGGCTTATAGGTATAGTGTTACGTCTCAGCTCTGTATTCTTGGGCAATCGGGGCACAGGATACAGTCTGTCTGACTCACAAAGGACTCACCCCCCCCCCCTCCTCTACCTAAAGGAAACTGATTAAGATGCAGTGAGAGACGCACCTAAGACCCTCACCAGATAAGGGTGACAAGAGTGAATCAACTGCCCTAGGTCTCATTTACATGAGAGATGGAAAACAGAAAGCCTGAAGCAGAGACTGCAGTGAATTCTGGGACCAGAGAAGCAGGAGAGCGCTGCATGATGGGGAATCTGTGCTTCCAATGTTAATCAACCCATGTTCACACACACCCAGCTCAGCATTTATCAGACCAGTTCTAATCTGGATTTGCTAAGGACTTTTCCCCCCCAAGACACACACACACAGCTCTAAGTTTAATAGGCATCTCGGGCCGTACATTCCCCGGTCCCACTATGGGAGGCCTATTTAAACTTGATTGACTAAAACTCGGTTGCCGGGTTAGGGAATGCTGAGGCAAGAGACCGAGTCAGAGGGGGTATGGGCAACATTTGAACAATGGTTAAGGGTTCATCACAGCATCCAGCCGGCTGGAGCCCTAATCCCAGGTGTTGTCATATCTTTCCCGAGACGACTGGTGGGAGTCCTCTCCACAAAAGGTTATGAGCACCCCAATAATTGTCTTAAGTCTGTTAAAAGACTATAGTAAGATCTGGAAAAGTCATGCTAAGCTGAGGCTTGTGCACAACAAGTAAAAATCCAAAATCCTGATGCTGCAAGCTATCTATTGTTCCTGAAGAAACCATGAGATATCCCATCAGTATATCTGCCACCCATAGGAATCTCAAGCTGGCTCCCAAGTATTTGGGTTACTCCCTAATCTTAAGTGTTTCCTGATTATCAATCAGTTTCCTGAGATGGTCCAAACCAGATAACCCCTTGTCAATAGAAAAGACAATGATTTACACTACTGAGGGTGCTTCGAAGCAGCTAAACTGAGGGTATAAAAATCTGTAAGTGTGTGTGCTGCTAGAGGGAGAAGAGGAAGAGGAAAAGGAAGGAAAAGAAGTAGAAGCAGGAGGAAAGAAGGAGAAGAAGAAAACCCCTGTGCTGACACCATCCCCTGTCGTTCTTGGGACGCTGGAAGAACAGATCATCTCTCCCTTCAAGGACTGTGCTACAGACTGTGCCTGTCAGCTTTGCAGCCTGAGTACCGTGGACTAGGTGAGATCCCAGCGTTCTCTGTCTTCTTTCTAGGCATAAACTTCTGAACCTGAACTGTATCAGTTAAGCTTGAGCTAAGTTTCCCCAAATACTTAGTGAAACCAGGGTAGTATTGTCATTGTTGGTGTTTGTTTTTCTTTTGCATGTCTATTACTACTAGTACTATTATATATTTCATATGCTTAGCAATAAATAACTTTTATAGTCAAACTGGTAGTAATTGGGTATATTTTTCCTTCTCTGCTTCTCTTTCCTCCCGTGCTCTGCAGCAACGCTTCTTTTACCTATGCTAAAGATCCCTGTGAAGCCCAAATTATTGTGGGGTCTGCTCATCAAGAGGCCAAAGATTGGGACGTGCTGAGTTTGAAACACATAAGGGGATCAGCTTGTACAGGCTGATTGACCCAGTTTGACTCAGACGTGCCCTTATGAACTGAATGCTGGCCCATGAGGGTGTCAGCTGGACACCCAGCCGGATTCAGAGGGATTCTGTTTACCTGTGTGCTTGTGTCTGACTGCATTTTATTGTTGCTCTTATGAACTGATTCTTGGCATATGAGGGTGTCAGCCTGTCCATGCTGATCAGCCCGGCCAGGTCAGGCGTGTCACGTTAATTTGTGTGTGTTTGTGTGTATGACTGATTTGGTGACTGGAGGAACCCAGCCCACTGAGATTGAGTCCTGCAAGATAGCTCCATTGGGGGTGAGGGCTTGCAGAAGGGAGAAATACAGCTCCGTATAGTAACACAAGCAGCACATTGACAGAATCACCAAGACCCTAGAAACTATCCCTAATAAATGAGCACACCCCAAAGTAATGGGCAAATTTGGTAACAACATGTGCTTCAGTATGAGTAAAAACACATGTCATTTTTACGCCAATCTGGTTGTCCCAGACCTTCACTCACCTGAAAACACATGCAGTTTGGATGGCAATTAACTGGAATCAGCCCTGATTGTCCTGGGAAAAGTCCTATCCAAGATGGGCAGGAGGGGTTAATTGATTTGTAAGAGCTTGGGTCTGACGCGCACAGCTTCTCATGGCTCTGAGAGCAGATGACACAACAAGGCCAATGGATTGAGCCTGAGAACTGGGAGGGGGGGGAGAGGGAAATGCCATAATATGGGATCATAGCCTTCCAGGCAGACAGGTTGTCTAACACAGCAAGGACACAGTCTAGAAAACGACCTGGGAACTAAGGAAGTATGTACCATACTGTCCCATAACATGAGATAAGTGATACCAGCTACAAGGCCCTAGAGCACCAGGGGGGCTAAGTCCTGGTTTTGGGGGAACAAACTAAATTAGGAGAAGGCCCAGAAGGATGTGACACCACAGAGAGAGAGCCAGCCAGAGACAGGAACAGATGAAGAGTCATCAGAAGTCATCAAGGGGAAAGGAGAATACAAAAGCAGAGACTTGAGATTAACAAAGGAGCCCTCCCTTTGTCTCGTCCCTTCCTGTCCCTCCTTCTCTTCCCCCTTGTCCCTCTCATCCCTCCCTGTTTTGCTCCCTAAGAGTGGTCCCCATCCCCTGGGAAGGGTCCCCAAGGACACCATGGACAGAGGGCATACCAGCAGCTCATCTCATGCACCCGAGTGGAGGGGAGCTGTGGGCATCGGCATCCCACCTCCAGACTGCTGAAACCTAAGAGAGTGAGCCTCGGAGTGGAGCCTGCATTATGACCAGATGTACTTTGACTCTGATGACAGCCCTAGGATTGGTAAATATAGAACTGCTTGATGCTTTGTATTGTTGCTTTTTTGTTATCACACTGTATCAATAAATTTGCCTATTATCAACTGGCAGGTGTTGTCGTTAGTCTGAGGGTTTTCCCTGCCTGGAACAAAGGTGTAAGGACTGGGTTCCTAAAATCTAGTGTCAATAACTGGCAACTCTGCTGGGACACAAGGACTGATCAGGGAATTTGTAGATGCAGAGTGGCCCTTTCTAGAGGGGTTAGCCAAGATTTCTAGCAAGGTACAGCTGTATGGTAATTGACTAGGGTTCTACGTGTTGTGCAGGAGATGCTGTTTGTTACTGCTGACCAGGATACTTTGTTTGCCTAGGTCAGGCAGAGTAGTGGGCATGGGTACATGCTGTGGTGCACTTGGGATTAAGTAAGACCCTCCTGTTGTGTTTGCAACAGGAAGCTAGAGAACAGTGAAAGTCATCTCTGCTGGAAAGGCTGTGTGAATGAACAGGGCCCCTTGACCCTACAGTCCTTGGGAATAGTTAGTCTTTTGTGCATGGTTACAAGAGCAGTTATTTGTTTGCTGTGGAATTTCTAAGGTATAAGGCATGCAGGGATGAAATCAGGAAGGCCAAAGCACAACTGGAGTAGAAGCTATCAAACAATGTGAAGGGTAACAAGAAAGGTTTCTACAAGTTTGTTGGCAACAAGAGGAAGATCAGGGAAAGCATGGGACCCTTATTGAATGGGGAGGCAACCTAGTGACAGATGATGTGGAAAAGGCTTAAGTACTCAATGCCTTTTTTAACTCAGTCTTCTCAGACAAGGTCAGTTCCCAGACTTCTGCAGCTGACAACAGTTTGGGGAGGAGGTGAGAAGCCAACAGTGGCAAAATAACAGATTATGGACTATTTAGAAAAGCTACCCAGAGAAGTTGTGGAATTTCTATCCTTAGAGGTTTTTTTAAGACAAAGCCTTGGCTAGGATGACATGGTTAGGGATGGTCCTGCTTTGAGCACGGGGTTGGAGTAGATGACCTCCTCAGGTCCCTTCCAACCCTAATTTTCTATGATTCCATGATTTTATATTGACAAAACCCCCCTCCAAAAAAAAAAGAATATTATTACACGTCTGTTGAAACCAATTAACCAGAAGCTTCCACTAAAACTTATTCCTAGCATAAAATGTATTGATCAAACATGTTGTATAAACCCTTGGTATTATTATTACAAGAGAAAGGCAAGTCAGAAGAAACTGATCATATTGATTTATAAATCCATTTTTGGCATTAATTCACTCAGGACACTATACCTAAAAGATCAATTGGAGTGGGGGTAGGGAGCACGTGAGTATCTCAAAGAAAAAGCTGGTGTCCATGTCTTCTACAGACATATGAATACTCTACCCAAAAAGATGACAAATTGATATTAGTTGGATAAGGAACGTTTACTTTTTGGAGACTTCTCGGTCATAAATCACCCTATCTACTGGCCTTCATTTAAGGAAACAAACTAAAAACAGCTTGCAGTTCTGAAAGGAATTGAACCTGTTCAGTCATTAATATTTCATTGATATAGGAGTGGGGACTTCATAGCTCACATCGTTATGTGTTCCCATCTATGAAGAAAAACTTCCTGAGCTAGACAGAAGCAGCTTTACTCTACTTTTAGGTGCTACTGGATGACTTGTTGCTTCCCTCCTTGTCAAATGGCATCACAGCTCTGATGCTCAGTAGTTCAGATATTAGTTATTAATTCACATGGGCTACGGACAGAAATTACACATCAATCAGTATAATCTGTAACACAACGGAAGTTCAGTGCACGTAAACCACTGAAAACGGCTGAAACTAGTTTAAGATAAACCTGGATGGATGTTGTATCAAACTTAACTGGTTAGGTTAAATCGATTTATTGAACTTCTGTCCCAGATCCCCTCCAGATTCAAGTTAACTTACAGTCCCCCAGCATCTGAGGGTACTTTGTACATCCCCTGCAAACTCCCCTTGCAGGATGGGCTAGCCTTGGCCCAAGCTGTCTGCTCCACCTGGGCAGGGAGGCAAGCTCTAGCACCCCCTAGCTTCTGGCCTGGGCCACTGCAGGCGTGCAGCTCTATTTCTGGAATCAAAAGTGAATGTGCGTTCACTCGCTTATCAGTTCACTCTACACAGCTTAAACTAACCTGTGAATATTGAATTGATTCAGCTTTGGGCTTTTTGACTGTCTGTACTTAGCTCTGTGGATTCACTCCGTCACTAATATCCCAGACTATGTCACCATGTTTCACTACTTGTGGAACCAGGTGATTTTCCCCATCAATGCCATAATTTATACACTAGCCAATAATAATCCTCTACACTCAAACTAAGAAACCAAATTCCAAGAATTTTTTTCTAGATTAGCAAGAAATTGAAACCATTTAGATGTACTAACATGCTATTTTAATTAGCTAGGACTGCTAAAACGTATCTGTACCTCTGAGCCATTTTAGACTCATTACACCCAGACACAGTGGTACTCCCTGTGAATAGGATGAAGCCCATTTCAAAACTGGAATGTCTACAAGTTTCTGTAAAGCATTTCACATACACAAAATATATGGAACATATGTACCATCTCAAAAGGGCAACTAGGCTGAAAAAGGAAAAGGGTGGGAAAATGAAGTCAAAGTTAAAAATGAAAACCTTCACTCTGTTACCTAATGCCTTTAAAAGCTCTTCTCGCACAGCAGAGGTGAACTTTCTGACCAGACAGAGGGTCGTCATTATAGCAAAGAGCAGATTATAAGATAACACAATGTAGAAATTTCCCAGCCAGTTGAATCTTCCAAAATCTCCAAGCAGATCAAATCTGGTAATTCCTGTTAAAATTATATTTAACATGTAATTACAGCCTGCTAAATTACATTTAATATTTATATTCAAAAGACAGACAAAATTTGAGAAAAATTCTTGATAGCATTTCTGAATGACAATGAATACACACAAGATTAATACTAACCATCTAATACCTTCTGTCCTACATTAAAGCAAAATCTATTTAGGTATGCAATGGACAGATGTACAATAAAAGATTCTAGACAAAGTTTTGAAGGTCACTGGTATCCTGATTAACTACCATAAGGTTGTTGACTATACCATAAACTACAATGGCCAACTAAAATATCAGGTAGATTGCTCAGTGAATTGTGTATCTTAGAAATAACCGTGTCATGAATTTAAACTCTCTTTTCTAATGTCAATAAACACAATTTTGAAGAAAAAAAAAGTCAGGCATATTAAAATCATCAGGAAAGCCAGTTTGCCGTATTAGATTTTGGGGGGGAAAACTAATCACAAAAGTACTGTAAGTGTTCATGCTGCCTCATATGACAGACACATTCCTTTATATTTAACTTTGTATGCAAGACAACTGGTTTAAGAGTCAATTCTGTGGTTACTGAATACCTACTCATACCACAAAGTCAGTTTACATTACGGTCTAATGAGCAGTCTAAAATGAGCAGATAATTGACACTGGAATACAAGTGGCATGGTGATCATAAATAAGATCGCTGTTTTGTCCAAACAGTCCTTCAGTTCCATTCAGGTATCTAGAGCTAGTGAAATTAGTGCTCTTCCATTGAATTTGACTTCATCTACTCAGTCATCAATATAACTCATGAGAAACCCTGAGAATCCATTCCATCTAACAGGGTAGTCAACCCCAAGGCTCATATGCTCCAAGACTCATAAGTAATATTTCCCAGATACCTGGAAGTATTTCTATACCAAGAGATGAGAAAACTTTCCAAACCTTTATCTTTATTTACCACAAACAGTTTCCAAGAGTCAGCCTATGAGTTCAGCAAAAAATGCACAGAAGTAAAAATGTTGAGCTTTGAAACAATACCTACGAGAGTCTCTCCCTCACCTCAACACCAAAATCAGACACACATACACTCTCCAAATGACAGGGCCCTTCTGAGAGAACAATTCCTGGAAGAAGGTTTTAAGCAACCTCTCAATTTGAAAAGGGCTTAAAGTCATTTGAGAAATGCTATCTTCTACACTGGTCTTCCATGTTAAATAAGAAAGGCTTGCACAAGTCATGTACATTAATGTATAGTGGCCCCAGCCCAGAGATGCAAGACACTAAACCAAGGTAGGCAGAATACAGCCTGTGGCCCATATCCAGCCTGCCAATTGACTCTAATCTGGCCTGTTGGCATTGCCTGGTTGGGCAATGCAGGTGGCAGCTCTGGCCCCAGCCTCTGCTGGCTCCACAGGAGACGCTGGGTAGAAGCAGCCCTGCCCACCTGGTGCCATGCAGCAGGCCCTGGGCCAGCTGCACTCAGGCCCTGGTGGCTCTGGCTCCAGCCTCTGTTGGTGCCACAGGGGACACTGGATGGAAGCGGCCCCATCCGCCCATGCAGCGCCACATGGCAGGCCCTAGGTGAGCTGTGCTCAGGCCCCCAGTTCCCCCACTTGGGCTGGACCAGCAGCACCCCATTTGAATATGGCTCGGAGCTGGCAAGAGCCACCTCGGGTGCTAGGACCATTCAATGGGCATTCCACATCTGTGCCTGGAGGTGGCAGAGCTTCCCTGGGGCCTTCTAGCAGGTGAAGCCCCAACCCCAGCTCCTGAGTTGCCCTGTGCACTGCTGTGAGCTTGCCCAGCCAACTGCCACCTCCCGGCAGCAGCCAGTGCAGCTCCTGTCCCATCCACCCAGGTGGGTGGCCTAAGGCCTCCTAGGGGAAGAGGATCACCTGGGCTGCAGGTTGGCACAGCCCACATGACCCTAGGGAAGGAGCTGGGGCAAATTGGAAGGGGTTTCTGGGCTTCCCCAGGCTTTGCGGGGGCATGTGTGGATTTCATAGATTTCAGACATTAGGGCTGGAAGGGACCTCGGAAGATCGAGTCCAGCCCCCTGCCCCAGGGGCAGGAAGTCAGCTGGGGTCACAGGATCCCAGCAAGATAAACATTCAATTGACTCTTAAAGGAGTCCAGAGTAGGTGCTTGCACCACCTCTGACGGCAGCCTGTTCCAGGTCTTGGGGGCTTGGACTGTAAAGAAGTTCTTCCTTATGCCCAGCCCGAAACGGTCTTGGAGAAGTTTGTGACCATTTGACCTTGTCATCCCATGGGGCACTCTGGTGAACAGGCGTTCCCCCAGATCCTGATGTACACCCCTTATATACTTATAGGCAGCCACCAGGTCCCCCTGAGTCTGCACTTTTCCAGGCTGAAGAGTCCCATAGCTCTCAGCCTCTCATCATACGGCCTGTTTTCCTGCCCTCTGATCATGCGCGTGGCTCTCCTCTAGACTCCCTCAAGATTCTCCACATCCTTTTTAAATTGTGGAGCCCAGAACTGGATACAGTATTCTAGCTGTGGCCTCACTAAGGCCAAGTACAGTGGCAGGATGACATCCTGGGATTTGCTAGAGAAGCATCTATGGATGCAAGCCAGAATTTTGCTTGCTTTGCCAGCTGCAACATCACATTGGTGGCTCATACTCATCTTGTGGTCAATCATGACCCCCAAGTCCCTTTGGGCCGTGGTGCTAGCAAGCGGCATCACTGCCAAGTCTATAAGCATGCTGCAGGTTTTTCTTTCCAAGGCGGAGTGCCTTGCATTTTTTGGAGTTGTAAGCCATCAGGTTTTCATCCGCCCATTTTCTGAGCCTGTCAAGGTCGGCCTGGATCACCATCCTGTCCTTGGGTGTGGATGCTTTACCCCAAAGTTTGGTGTCATCAGCAAACTTGGCCAGTCCACTCCTGACACCAATGTCCCCATCATTAATGAAAATGTTGAAAAGGATAGGCCCAAGGACAGAGCTTTGGGGGCCCCCCCTAGTCATCGCACACCATCAACTACCACTCTCTAGGTCCGACCTCGAAGCCAATTACCCAGCCAATGGACTATGATGTAGCCGAGGCCGCAATTGGCCAGTTTTTCTATAAGACGATCATGGGATGCCAGATCAAAAGCTTTTTTAAAGTCAAGATATATGACGTCAATCTCTTCTCCCTTTGCCAGGTGATATGTCACCTGGTCGTAGAAGGAGATGAGATTGGTCAGGCAAGACCTACCCACAACAAGCCCGTACTGGCTATCCCTCAAGAAGCTGCCTTCAGCCAGCTTGTCAAGAATGGTCTCTTTGATGATTTTCTCCAAGATCTTCCCGGGGATGGAGGTCAGGACGATGGGCCTGTAGCTCCCCACATCTACTTTCCTCCCTTTCTTGAAGATAATCACCACAATGGCCTTCTTCCAATCTTTGGGCACTTAGCCTGAGCACCACGAGTTCTCACAGATGTGCCAGTGACCGAGCTATGATGCCTGCCAGCTCCTTAAGTACCCTGGGGTGTAAGCTGTCTGGGCCAGCTGACCTGAAGTTGTCCAATCCCTCAAGGTGTTCCTTCACATGGTCAACATTGATAAATGGTAACAGTTCTCCCTCGCCTTGGCCCTCCCACACCATATTGAGCAGGGCCGTCCCTTGGGGCTGGTGAAAAACCAGCGCAAAATACCCATTGAGCAGGTTGTTTTTTCCCTGGGCGTCCATTACCCCATCTGGTTTAGCAGGGGTCCAATGTTACCCTTGCTTTGCCTCCGGCTCCCCACATATCTAAAAAAGGACTTTTTATTGTCCTTGATACGTGTAGCCACTTGGAGTTCAGCAGCAGCCTTGGCTTTCCTGGTTCGCTCCCTACAGGTCTGGACCAGTGCAGAGTACTCCTCCTTTGGGATGGATGCAGCCTTCCGTCCTTTACAGGCCTTTCTTTTTAGCAGCAGGAGGTCCACTAGTTCCCTGCAGAGCCAAGGGGGTCGCTGTGCCCTTTTGCTGCCTTTCTTCCGAGATAGGATAGACATTACTTGTGCTTTCAGGATCACTCCCTTGAGGAGCGACCACTCTTCCTGAACTCCCCTCCCCTTTGTGTCGTGATCCCTTAGGGACTCGCCAACAAGCCTCCTGACCTTGTCAAAGTCAGCTTTCCTGAAGTCGAGGACTTCTGCTTTGCTGACTGACTGGCCTGCTTTACAGCGGATGGTGAAGGTGATCAGCTCATGGTCACTGTCTCCCAGCTTCCCTTCAATCGTTAGGTCACTGATTGCATCATCCCTTGTTGCCAGTACCAGGTTGAGCAGAGCTTTGCCTCTCATCAGTCCATAGACTTCTTGAGACAGATAGAGCTCATTCACACATGAGGAAGCTTTGCAACCATTCAGATGTGGCCCAGTGCTCTTCCCACGAGATGTCAGGGTAGTTGAAATCTCCCATGACAACCATGCACCAGGAACGTGCAGCCTTAGCTAGTTCCCTAGCGAAATCCTGGTCAAGCTCTTGATCCTGGCTAGGAGGTCTCTAGTAGACTCCCACCATTGTGTCCCCTGTACCTTCTTCACCACAGATTTTGACCCAAAGAGTCTCCACATGTCCCCCCTGCGTGCCTAGCTTTCCTTGACATACAGAGCTACCCCCCACCCCGCCCCTTTTGTCCACACAATCTTTCCTGTATAAGGTATAGCTGTCTTGCCTTTCCTACAGATCGCTCTGGGGCTGGGGTAGGGGTGGGTTCCCTTGAATGCTTTAGCCTGCTGGGTTTACAAAAAGTGCCCAGTGGGCTTGCAGTGCCAGTACTCCCCCCAACCCCCGGCAGGCTCAGTTTAAAGCCCAGTCGAGCAGGTCAGCAACTCTGGCTGAGAAAAGCCTCTTCCCCAGCGAAGTGAGGTGGAGGCCGTCTTTTTCCAGAAGCCCACTGCCTCCCTCACCAAAGAGTGGGCTGTGGTCATGGAAGCCGGAGTCTTCACGATGACACCAGCGCCGCCGTCTCTGGTTGACTACTTCAACCGGTCTCTCCCTCCTCAGCCCATGACCCACAACCAGGAGGAGCGAGGAAAAGACCACCTGTGCCTCCAACCCTCTAAGCCCTGCTCCCAGAGCCCTGTAGTCTCTCATGACCTAGCTGGGATTGCTTCAAGCCATGTCATTCATGCCCACATGGATAAGGAGCATAGGGTAGTGGTCGGAGGGCTGGATAATCTTTGGGATCCTCTCAGATATGTCTCAGATGCAGGCCCCTGGGAAGTAGCAGACCTCCTGGGCTAAGGGGTCGGGGCGGCAGATTGCCCCCAGTTCCCCTCAGGAGGGAGTCTTCCATGACAAGCACTCTGTGTCTCATCTTAGGGAGAGTAGGGGTGGGTGGTCCTCCCTTGCCTGCAGGAGCTGGCATCTCTACAGGCTCTACTGGGGCTACAAGAGGTTAGTACCTGCTGCAAAGCCCCAGAGGGGAGGGGACCTTGGTGCGGCAGGCCTTGGGGCCCTTGACCACCTTGGTCCAACCCCGACTGGACAGCATGGGAGATCCCAGAGTCCCCCCTTGTCCTGAAAGGAGACCTTGGTCTACCCTCCGCCTCTAGGGGGTGAAGGGCCTGGCAGTAGGAGTCCATCTCCTACTCACCATCCCTGATGGCATCCAGTTTCTGAACTGTGGCCTGGAGGTCCTCAATCTGACACCCCAGAGACTCCAAAGTGGAGCAAACCCCGCAAGGGGAGGTGGCCATGCTCCTGGTCTCATGTGCCTGGAAACTTGCCAGGCAGCCCCTGCAGCCGAGAGCCAGGTGCTCCATCTGCGTGGAGCCCAGAACCAGGAGTTCCATCTGGGTGGAGGCCTCTGAGGTGCCACAGGGGGAGGCCCCAGACTCCGAAGGGACCCGAGGGGTGCAGTGTGTGCCCATCCGCATCGTGCTGCTGGTAGGCCAGCTACTGATGGGACTGCCTTCCCTAGGGCTCACTGGCAGGGCCTCAGGCCCTCCCGCTCACCCTCCTGCGCAAACTTCCGCACTAACTCGTGCACCAGGCATACAAGCACGTCTGTTTGCGCATCCTGTTCATGCAGCTCCCTGGACGGCTGGGTGAAGTAGGAGCCAGGGCAGAGCAAGACCCTCCTCAGCTCCTCTCAGCTGCCTCCCTGCAGCTGAACTGCTCTAGGATGGGAAGGGATGGGGGGGGGGGGGGGAGGGCCCTTGGGGGGGTGTAGGTTGAAGCATGAAGCTCCCTTGTGATTTGGGGGTGGCTGGACAGTGGCAGGGCTCCGCTAGGGGTTGAGGCATCCTCTCTTGGCCAAGTGTCTTGCCTCTATATACACTACTCAAAAAAAACCAAAATCAGGACAAAAATTATTTTTTGAAATAAAATTAAAATATTTTAATAGCAGAGGTTTGATTTTTAGCATATGATTTGTTTTTTTATCTATACTTTGTTAAAATACCTTAACCATTAATTTTATGTATTTGGCCCTCAACAGTTCACCAAAACTCGTTAAGTGGCCCTCCAGCCAAAATAATCACCCATTCTATGCTAGACACTCAATGAGACATCATGGAATTACAAGCGGTGTGCCAACTGCACCAATGCATAGCCCCTTCCCCCCACCCCCCGAAATCTTACCTACCTACAAGAGACAGAAATGAGTGGAATCAACTTATAAATAAACAGAACACACCAAAGGAGTGAGATCACAAGAGAAATTTTAAAAAAGGAAAAGAACAAAGAAAAAGTCTTAAAAAGGATAGTACAGAAGGGACCAGAAGTTGATCTAGATGCTAAGGAGAGATTAATAAAAGCACAATATGGAAGAATGGGCTGATATAACCAAAAAGTCAGGAAGCAGATCAAAAAAGCTGTCTTCATACTTGGCTGTTAAAAAGCCAAGTGACTTTAATCAGAGCAGTTCCAGTGAAAACCAGAAAATGCAAGAGGACACCAAGAGAAAGTCTCAGCAAAAAGTATACCAAGACTGGATGCTCTAGAAGCCTGAAGGAAAGGGGAAATAAAATAGATAGAGTTCTAAAGCAAGACAAGTCAGCAGAGGGTTTCTTCAAAGAAAGTAAGAATGACTCTTGAAAAAGAAAGGGTTGGAGAGAGAGCGCCCTCAAAGAGAATGCATAACTGGAAGACAAAGAAAAGAGAAAATGTGAAGTTTCAGAGAAAGCAGAAAAAAAAATCCAAAGTGATTATAGCCTACATTTTTATCCATTCTCTAAAAACAGATTTTATTTGCTTATCTGAAATGTCTACCTTTATGCACACAGATTTTTTTTTTTTTAATATTGACTATTTAAAAATACACGTGCACATCCCTTTCAGGAAAAAGCAAATCTTGAGACTGCAATTTGAGAATCTAATTAGTATCATACAAAGTTACAAAAAAAGTTACCCCTCTACTGAACACAGGAAAATAGTATCTAAGCAAGCTTAACTCTAGTTTTAACATCATGTCAATATTTACTCATAAAGATCAAAAGAAAAATTATTTTATAAAACAGAAAACAAAAATCTTGTTTGCAGCTTATTTTTTTCCATAACCAGAGCCATTAACTACTTTTTTCCTAGCATTTTTCCTAATGGCAAGCAAATATGAAACTGACAGAAAAGCCCTAATCAGGATGAAAAATACTAAAACCAGTCATCTCATCTTTATTTCCCATTTCTAAAAATATCCTTACATCTTTCAGAAATGGCATCAAAGAAAAGCCTGATACCTATAGGTTTAGTAGAAATGCTACAAAAATTTGTAAAGATTCTCTATATCTCATCTTAAATTCACAGACTAGATTTGAAGAGGTTAAATACGTGAATTACTGGATAAACTTTTCCGCAGTTTGCCTTTCCCATAATGCTAAAATCCAGCTTTTTAATAGTCTAGAAGCTTGCTTTTTTAATACTGAGAAAAGCCTCTATGAATCCGTTTAACGTATTTATTTCTTTTCATCTATTCAGTGCCACTGGGCGTAACATGTAATGCAATGCATGTTGATATTTTGCAAAGCACCACATGACTCACTGTACTCTAATACACTCTATTAATCCTGTTTGGACAGCTGTGTCTGTGCATTTGTTAGCTGTGTGTTAATTGTTCCATCTTTTTTTCTTCTGTTTTATTCTTTGATTTATCTCTATGGCAAACTATTCAGGAATTTCATTTGTTAGCCTTTTTTTTTTTAAAAAGTGAGTTTTGCCATTAATTTGTTTTCTATGTAACAACAATTGCACCCAGCATACACACTTTTCTCTACAGAATCAGTTTATATTACTAGGACTGTTAATCTCGCAGTGCATAACCAATGAGTTTTTCAAATGGCAAATGCAATGAGAGTTAGTCATAGTACATGCATTATTATTTTTAAACAGTAGTGTTTGCACAGGGGTGTTGTTCTGCTCTAAGTGTTAAATAATATTATTTCGCAAGTCTCTATCATTCACTCTGGATTTTAGGAGTGGATTAAATATTACATTTCTTCTTTTGAATTTTCACTTAGGCCATTATTTAGATACAAGACCACCAATATATAGAAGGGACACTATTTTGTCATCTTAAATACAGAGGGTATAAACTTTTTTTTTAATTTTTAAAGGTACGATTTGCCAGTTATTTTAGGCGGCAATTCTGTACACAATTTACTGTTGACATCCTTGTTCCTCCATGAAATGTCACTGAACCTAATGAAACTCGGGGCAAGAACAGATCTGTAAGTACCTGTTTTTAGGAATCAGCTCATTAAATGAAATTTTAAATTCAGAACAATATAATCAGGTAAGAATTGCACAAAATTATTTAGCAAAACCTACAAAAATCTGATTTTCACACTGCTATTAAAAAGCCCCAGCGTGTGGGATCTTTAACATTTTTAAACAGACTTTTACACTCAAGGCATTAACTCACAGCCACATCCATTTAAAGGCATATGCTTTCATAGGCAACAGCATCTGATGAAGTAGGTTGGTACCTATGAAAGCTTATGCCTCTCTGAATGAGCTGGTCTCTAAGGCTACTGGCTACATATTACAAATATTATACAACTAGCTGGTTAACCATGCAATAAATTTAGACCAGTCACACATGCAAAGTAATCATCACATGATAAAAATAACTATCCAGCTATAAAAAGAGTCAACCAGCTATAAAGTTATTGCTTTAAAATATGTTACAACTTTATAGCGGGTCTATCCAGCTTTAATCTGAACGTGTAGCAGGGCCCTAGGGTGCCACACTACCCAGCTTCCTACCATCTACTTATGAAATGTATGCAAACCCATATAAAAGACAACAATTTATTTACATAGAACGCAAGAACTGTTATTTTTAAATGGACATGAAATTAGTGCCTATACTAATGAGCAGTTTTCAAATGTATTTTTCTTTATCTTATAATTTGTTTAGAGAGGTGGAAAGAGAGGTAGTTAGCTGTGTTAGTCTGAAGTCAGACAGAATGTAGCGTAGGATGGCACCTGTGCTAACTGCTTCAGAGAGGCATGAGCTTTTGTAGCCAACAACCTACTTGGTCAGCCTACTAAAAATGGACACAAAAATAATTTATTTAGAAAATTAGTGACTTCCAATTTAGAAAAGGAATATATTTTCTAGATAGACACTTATATTTAATGTACCAAAATATGTAATCTGGTATGTCTGCATGAAAATCACATTGCAGTGGGACTGATTACATTTCAGCAAAATGAACATCAAAGGAAAGTAAGACTTGGAAGACATATTTATAGTAACTGTAAGTTATTTAATAAATAGACAAACTGTAACTTTTCCTAGGTCGTTTCATTTATACAACTGCTTCACAATGTAGAACAACACAGATCAGGGTTTTTTTGAATATTCAACTTACCCAGGGTTCTTGACATCACTGGCAAAGCAGAGCTGAGCACTAATATTGAGACACAGTTTCCAATGATCTGTTTTGAACAAAAGAGCATTCCTCCCATCAATATAGGATTTTTGTTAAAAGCAAACATTTTTCCTGATTTCACATTTTCCATTTTGATGTCAGTTCCTTAAAGATTCATTCTGCAAAGTGGACTTAATATAATTTTTGTTTAGATTATATAAACTTAACTTGAGCTTGCTTCTACCACATATCTCCAGTTTCCTTCTGAGATGAACTGGTATGTGGCTAGTTTTGCCTGCTCTTACCAAGATTTTCTTTTAAAAAGGTGACTTCATAAACTTAAAGAAGCTACCATGCATTTGACAATGTAAGTCCCAGTCATGCAACCACTTGTGTTTGCATCATTCCATTGGCTTTATTGGGATGACTGATAAGTAAAATTAAGCATGTTATAACTACTTGCAAGATTAAAGTTTTATTTTTATACAATTATGAAAAACTAAAAACTGTTTCTCTTCTACCTGCATCAATATTGGCAAATGTAAAGATTTTTTAAAATCATAACAATGTTAGTTTTGTCTGCAATTTTAGTAAAATTTCAACAAGAAATAGTTAAAGCTATATTTACTATCAAATAAAAGACAAGTCTATTCAATTCTAATTCTAGTATTAACAAGAAAAGAAGGTGAATTAAAGATATCAACGTATTTGTCATTGACACATTTTGTTCCTATTTTTCCTCAACTATTCCTGAGATACTGAAAGATGTGCAGACACAAAGACAATTTCAACCCAGTTTCCAATGCTACATAAAGTAAGGAAAGGCATGGAATAGCCTTAGCAAATATCTTGTATCATAAAATCAATGTGTTTAGACACTACTACTTTCATGTTTTTAATCATGAAATTCATGTAAATTATGTGATTCAATCATGTAAATTATGGAGGATTATTTAATTATTTAAATACTCCCTCTGCCCCTTGCTTATAGATTGCTCCCTCTTGTCAGTTTGTGGGAATATTTTGTCAAAAAATGTATGCATGTGCCTCAGCATTAGGTAACAGCATTTGTTAATTCTGAAGCCAATGCCAAATTGTGGAAAAAGTCAAATTAGCCTCAGACTGCAAAACGTTGCTGAATAGACCTCCTCAGTCTTACTTTAATTATTCAAATTTGAATTACTTTGTCTGTATTACTTGTAGCAACCAAGTTCTTCAGATTTCAAATAAGCTCCCTGAAGTACAGTTAGCACAATCAAAGTTACTCATTAGCAATACGTTTCCTTTGAAAAAAGTCCTTTCACTAGCTTTTTCTATAGCTAGTTAACAAGCTCCACTATTCCAGGCTTTTTACAAGTGAATGGATGCCATCCAAACTAAACAGAGCACATCCTTTTTCCCACTCATTCAGCATTTTGAAAATCTTCCAGTTTGTGTTTACGCAGCTTACAAACAAATACTGATCACTGCAAATGAGCCATTCAGGGCAATTACTAACTAAAAGAGTCAGTTTGTCTTGGGTGGCAAAAAAGGGGGGCCATCACCACCTCAGATTTTACCTTACCTTTGTCATAGTCGTGTCATCCTTCCTGGGAGTGAAATTTTCAAAAAAGCGAAGACTGTAGAAGCCGACGACAGAGGACACCATAAGATAGCTGTGAGAATCAAGGAAAAAAGAACCTCCAAGGAATGCAAGTTTCACTCAAGTTCTCAGCAGCCTCCTAAAAGTCTTAAGAACCAAAGAAAAAAAACAAAAACACTTCGAGTGCTTGAGAAGGACTGACCTGTCTCTTTCTTCTTTCCAGGCAAGTGTCTTAGTAAATTACCAGTGTCCCAGAAAACTAGACAGAATACTTGTTAACAGACAGCATACTTAAAGAAAGGATACAAAATCAAAATGATTTCAAGTGCTGCTCCCACAAAACCAAAAGTGGATAAAGAAGCATTTCCTATCCCAGGCCCCTATGAGAGAAAAAAACCAAAAAAAAAACCTTTGCATAAATTAATCATACACGCACATTAAGTGTTCAGAAAGTTAACTTCTGTCCTTACCAAGGATCTGAGATTTTTGGATTAAAGATATACTGTAAAATAAAATATTTCCATGATTCAAGTATAGAAATTCAGGGTAACTTCAAATTTAGTTTTACATTCTACCTATCTAAATTAAACAGGCTCAATTTCAAAATCTGAGTAAAATGTTTTACAATAGGAAAATATAAAATTGAGTTTTCCAACATTATTATTCACATCGCATGTAATTTATAAGCATATGCCACAGTACTTTGGATGCTGAATCTAAAATCTCCAAGTCACTCTTTTTTCAGTGCATGTATTATTACTAATGGAACAGCAGCTTGCACTAAATGGCTTCATATAGTTGTGCAAATATGTGATATGACTGTACTCATATAGGCTAAATCATTAATAAGCTAGAAAAAATGTTGTAATGGCATTAATTGGGACAATCTAACAATGTGAAGGCTGCTTTTTTCTTGAAATAAAATACTTTAAAAATATTAAAGTTTATTTGCAAAATAAAAAATAGAGATATGAAAACACCAAAAGATAATAAGGATCTTTTGTACCATTTTGAAATAATTTGCTTATAAAAATATATTAATTCTGTTCCACTTAAAAATGGAAGCACTGAGAAAATATATGCCCTTTAATTCTGATGGTGCTCTCATTTACCTACTTTGTTAATTACTACTGTATCAACATAAGCCTGATCTTCCTAAGAGATAAATGAAGCTACTAAGTGCGAGTAAAATTAGACATAAGCTAGCACATTTGCAGGACTAAACCCATAGAATCAGACTCAGGTGTTAAACACACTTTTTAAAGCTATTAAATTGAAGCCTCTTGCTGGTGCTTTTTCAAAACTTCTAGTGAACATATAACTGATGTTTGCAAAAAAAAAATCAAAGTTTACTTTACCCCTGATCCCTTTGGCATTGCAGTCTCATCGACCAACAGGCGAAGAATGTTGCAAGCAACCAAGAGGACTGATAAGGACTATAAAGAAGTAGAGACATTCTGTCAATTCTAAGGTTTTAACACTTAAACAATGTAAATGTTTAAACATAATGAAATCTGGTGGCAATAAAACTTTTATCTTTGCGGGAAAAAAATCTCAAGAAGGGATTGTTGGTTCTCATATTTTCTTGGTTATCACCTCCATTACTCAAAACCATTAAAATTATCCCCCAAACAACTATTATACACAAGGAAAAAAAGACAGTAAAATTCTTACCGTTACAAAGAGTAGCAGTATCATAACAGCTGGATACACTAAATTCCTCTCCCATGCAGAAGCTTTTTTCCGTCGCTCTTTTCAAAGAGGGGAAAAAGGAGGCTTAGTACCTTATACTAGTTGTCTTCAGTGGCAAAAAAAATATGTTATTGCTTTTTATAATGGGCTTATTTTGTAGATTTTAATTGTAGGTAACCTTCTACATCAACTTGAGTGAAAGGGGTACTAACTAGCTGGTATCTTCTTGGTATGGTGCAATTCTGCAGTTTTAAATTGTACCATAAATTATTTTTTTACCACACACTTTGACATACTCTTGAACACATAACACTTAGATGATTCCATATCATGCTGGTTTAGGGTTAGTCAACATATATAACTATACTCATTGTAATAGGTATTAGATATCACTATGGAGTCTAAAAACCCACTTTTACTTACCACTTTGATATTTAGCATAAGGTATTTTCCTAACCTTGGGTTGGTAACAACTGCTGCAGTGTCTTGAATATCGTGAGCTAAGCTAATAAATAGGAGATGCACCGATATATCTGGTATATTGCATCGGCACCGATAAAAGGAAAATTAACATAAATCGGCAATTGGCTTTTTTTGGCTGGTGTAGCCGATAATGTTACTAATAAATGTCACATGCGTACGCACAGCCACCGCATGCACACGGCCAGGAATGCAGCCCGGCAGCTTAGAGAGTAACGTCCAGCTGGTAAGTCGGGGGGGGGTCCAGAGGGCACAGCGGGGTAGGGAGTGGAGGTGGCTCCCCACTGCTGCACGCACCCCTGGTGGTGGCGGCATAGGGGGCATGTGCCGCACCCCCCCCAGATTTGTGAGAGGCAAGGGCAAGTTGCCCGCTGCGGGCTCAGGGTCAGGGGCTACGCCAGCCTCTTCCCAGCAGGAGGACTGGACAAGAACTGTGCTCGGGGCAGGCAGCAAGAGTGCTGGGAGAGGTAGCTACAGTGTGGGCTACAGCCACCCCAAATTTCCCCCATAGGCACCCCACCCAGCACTGCTGCCACCTGCCCCGAGCACAGCCTTGACCCAGCCCCAGCCTCAGCCCCACCACCGGGAAGAGGCCAGCACAGCCCCTGGCCCAAAGTCTGCAGCGGGCAGCCCACCTTTGCCCCATGCACAAATCCAGAGGGCACATGCCCCGCCCCCCATGCTACCCTCAGGGGAGGTTCCATCCCATGCCCTGCCCCACCCTAGCCCATTCTCTCCATAACTGTGGGGGCCTCGATCTGTCCCGTCCCCCCCCCTTCCCTCTCCCATGCCTGTTGCCCCGCACAGACTTACCAGCCAGATGCCGCTCTCCAAGTTGATGGGCTGAATATCAGCCATCATATCGGTATCGGCCGATATGGCTGGCCAATAACTGGCCATCGGTATGGGCCAAAAAATTTCTTTAGTGCTGCATCCCTACTATTAAATGTCATTTTTAAGTGGCAACCGTTGTATATAAAAGAAACAACAAAGACATAAAACTGCAGTTTATCTTTAAAATGCCAAGTGTCCTAATTACATAGTAGAAAAGCCTCAAATCGCTCATTAAAAAAATACCAGGAAGAAAAGTATTGCTTCAGTCTTGCCAAATGATCAAAAATCATGCAATTGGTGTATTAAAGGCAGTGGTGAACCACATTTATTTTTTTCATCTAATTTACATGAGGCCATTTCTGCATTAGGAACAGTATTTTAATACAACTTTCTTCAGAAACAAAAAGCAAATCCAAAGATGCTCATCACACAATGTCCAATTTTTTTTAAATGCTTTGCTAATAAAATGCAATGTTGGTATGTTGTTCATCTGTAAGACTGAATGCACAAGGTACAGAATTACAATGATAAATTTATATCAGTCAACTGCAAGGTATTTTGGCACATTTCATATATTTTGGCTATTTTATAACAAGTTTCACAGACACACTACTAACCAAACCCATACCTAGCTTTGTTTTTGTGCTCTTCACATTTTCAAGTTCCCATTCCAGCTCTGTTGTACTGTACTCCACAGCAGAAGATAAACCTAATCAAAAGAAAGATATAGGGGTTACTTTGGTTTATGTTTTTGAGAGACCACTAAAACTAATCCCACAAGATATATTATGAAAACAGTTTTTAGTACACTTATTATAGCAACAATACTTTTCCTTAGACCAGTGACAAATGGTTCTTTGGAGAGCTGCAGATAACAAATACAAGTCTGACTGGGGATCTTCTTGCTCTCTTTATCAAAAGAAGTCCTCCATACCAAAGTGTCCCATGAGGAACCTGATGGGGTTCCTCTAAGCAATGTGTGAAAGACATGAGGATAAGGAGATGGTGTTACAGAGAGATTCAAGACAAGAAACAATCTGACAATGCATGGCAAGGACCATATCTGTTGTCTCAATACCCATGACAGCGATTCCCAAATGGGGTCGCAACATCAGCGGATGCAGTCACAGGGGTGGGAGGGTGTGGGTTGGGAATATGGGGTCATGCTGAGGAAGTTTGGGAAGCAACGACCTATGCTATATCATGGTGCAAATACTGCAATACATGCTCTGATGGCCTTTCAGAGTATTTAGTAGCGTTCTAAAATTCCATTTAAAGATGATGCATACCAAATGCTTCTAAGACTGACCAAAGCTGTTTCAAGAAGATATAATGGCTTTCTTTTTGCTTTTGTGTGCAATGAACACTGGCAACAGAATAATACCAGGTACCTCACTAGATCATGACAAATTCACACATTCCCTTTTCCCAACAAAACTGCTTTTACAGCTGAGTTCTCTGCATCTCCATGTCATCTATTGTCCACCCAATCTCCAGTTCCAGTTCTTGGCTGTCCTCCTCACTCAGTGACTTCAGCTTCCAAGATGATGACCAGGGATCCGGGATTTCTGTTTCCCACAGGAAAAATTGAGAAAACTGCAGATTTTACCTGTTACCAGAAGAAACCTGGGATTTCTCATTTTACTGGAGAAACCCGCAGATTTTGCAGTTTTGCAAAGAGCTCTCTGCACGCTGGCAGAGTTCCACCCTGCAAGGGCCTGGGAGACAGCAGGAGGAAGGCGGTCAGTCAGGGGGTGCCACATGTATGTATACGCACATAACCACCAGGCAGCCAGGAGAGCAGCTACCGCAGGTAAGTGGGGGTGGGGCAGGGAGGGGAAAGCACTGAGGCCCCCATAGGGAGGAAGGGAGTTGGGCATGGCTGGGTGATACATGGGGCTTGGGGCCACAACGTGCAGCCACAGGGCCCTGGCAGGGAGTAGGATGGGGCTGCAGGCAGCTTGACCAGGGGGCAGGGTGGAGCTCCCTGCCACTGCATGCACTCCCAGGGAGGCAGGGGGGACCTGTGCCCCCCACATGTATACATGGGGTGGGGGTGAGCTGCCTGCTGCGGGCTCAGGCTCCCTGCCCTGCTGCCTTCCCCCAGGGCCTCCACAGCCCAGAGGGTGCAATCCGGCACTGCAGGCAACAGCAGGGGCCACATGGGGAGGCTCGTTGCCGCTCCAAGCCCTGCACTGCCCTGGCAAGACATCTGCTGCCCACATAGCTGCAGCAAAGGGTTCAACCCCACAGCACCACCCCTGCTGCTTCCACACAGGCAGGGGACATGGCAACAGGGCAACAGAGCTTACAGTGGCTAGCAGCTTCCTCACATGGCCTCACTGTTCCCTGCAGCACCAGGTCACACCTGCTGGGCTGCGGAGTCCCTGGGGGAGAGCAGCAGGGCAGAGAGCCCGAGACCACAGTGGGCAACGCATTCCTGTTCCAGCGCTGCCCACAGATCTGGGGGGCACAAGTCCCCCCCCTGCCCCCCAGGAGTACATGCAGTGGCAGAGAGCTGCCTCCCCCCCACCTAAGCCTGGAGTAGGCAAGTAGGGGAGCTGGGCTTCACTCCGCTGCAGCAACCCTCCAGCAGGGATGGAGTTGGGGGGGGGGGGGGGGGGAAGAGGAGTGAGAGGCACCAACAGGAAAATTATCACTTTCCTAGACCTGCTGGCAACACACATACCAGTGCAGCCCAGTATGCCATTAGCCTTCTTGGCAACAAGAACACACTGTTGGCTCATTCAGTTTATTGTCCACTGCAACCCTCAGGTCCTTTTCTGCAGAGCCACTGCCCAGCCAGTCAGTCCCCAGCCTGTACTGGTGCATGGGATTATTCTGTCCTAAGTGCAGGACTTTGCACTTGTCCTTGTTAGATCTCATGAGATTTCTTTTGGCCCAATCCTCCAATTTGTCTAGGTCACTATGAATCCTAGCCCTACCCTCTAGCACACCTACTACTCCCCGCATCTTGGTGTCATCCGCAAACTTGCTGAGGGTGCACTCTATGCCATCTTCCAGATCACTGATGAAACCACTGAACAAAACCAGCCCCAGGACTGACCCCCTGGGGCACTGCAATTGATACCGGCTACTAACTAAACATCAACCCATTGATTACTACCATATGAGCCCAATGCTGCACCCAGTTTTCTATCCACCTTAGAGTCCATTCATCCAGCCCATACGTCCTTAGCTTCCCCGCGAGAATATTGTGGGAGACTATATCAAAAGCCTTGCTAGAAATCAACGTACACCACATCCCGCATCCACAGAGCCAGTCATCTCATCATAGAAGGCAATCAGTTTGGTCAGGCATGACTTGCCCCTGGTGAATCAATACTGACTGTTCCTTGCCCCTGGTGAATCAATGCTGACTGTTTGGGGGAGACCTTGTTTCCCCTAGCGCCCCCCGAGATAACAAGGAATAACGGCCACAAGTTGTTGGAGAGTAGGTTTAGATTAGACATCCGTAGGAACTACTTCACAGTCAGGGAGGCTAGGATCTGGAACCAGCTTCCAAGGGAAGTGGTGCTGGCTCCTACCCTGGGGGCCTTTCAGAAGCAGCTTGATGCCTACCTGGCTGGGGTCACTTGAGCCCAGTTTTCTTCCTGCCCAGGCAGGGGGTCAGACTTGAAGATCTACAAGGTCCCTTCCGACCCGACTTCTATGATTAATCACCTTCTCCAAGTGCTTAGAAATGGATTCCTTGAGGATCTGCTCCATGATTTTTCCAGGGACTGAGGTGTAGTTCCCCAACTGGTCTGTAGTTCCCTGAATCCTCCTTTTTACCTTTCTTAAATATGGGCACTATGTTTTCCCTTTTCCAATCACCCGAGACTTCTCCCGATTGCCATGAGTTTTCAAGGATGATGGCCAATGGCTCTGCAATCACATCAGCCACCTCCCTAAACACCCTTGACTATTAAAATGTTCACCTTATCAAAATCCCTCTGCTTGCCCATCCCAAAATCTACTTCCCCCAAATCCCTCTAGTAGCCCATCCCATCTCCTAATTGTGTGTGTCCACACTCATCTCTTCTTTGACAACTTTCAACTTTTCACTCTTCTCTGGCTCCTGTCCTGTCCTGCCACACCTCAATCATGCTTTTGTCTATCCCATCTTAAAAATCCTTCTTTACTCTATTTGCCCCTCCAACTGCCCCATCTACTTCAGCTCTGAAGCCTCTTACAACTGCTGTCTGCAGTTTCTCTCTTCAAACTCCACCCTGACCTTCTCTGATGCAGCTTCTACTCCTTGAGCTTATTCCATTGAAACTGCTCTTGTCAAAAGTCTCTCAGAAGCAAAACTCCATCCCTCCTTCCTGACAGCTAATTTCAATGCTGCCAACCTTGCTCTTCTTGATATCATGTCTCTTCCTGGTTTCTGTTATTATCTTCTCCTGGTTCTCCTCCTGCCTTTAAGTATTCCTTCAGCATCGTCTTTAGAGGATCCTCCTCATTTCTTTTCCAAATTTCTGTGAAGGTTATGTAGAGTTCTTCTCTTTGACCCTTCTCTTCTACATTTTATTTCTGAATAATCTCATCTGTATGTTAACTACTGATAGGTTTGGTGTAGAGGTAGATGCATCTCCTTTTGCCAAACTGAAAACTTTGATCCAGCACCACTAACAGAAATCTAACTTGGCCAACATGTAGTTCTTATTCTTCTCCTCCCAACTTTTCTCAATCTGGTCCTTTCTTGACCTCTGCCTGTCATAGGCCCAAAACATTAGCCTGCATCATCTTCAACTCTGATCCCCAAGTCATCACATCCAGCCTCGCAAATTCTTTCTGCATAGTCTGTTCTTCCACACAACTAAACCTCTTGTCTAAGTTATCAAACTGCATGTTGAATATTTGCCTCACTTCATTTCTCTAGCCCTATCAAACACAATCTTGCTCTTCTTATATGCATTCACTATGCTGCAAACAAAGACCATTGCAGGCTATTGTTTTTTCCATAGCATGTCTCTATTTCCATCCTTCTATTCCCTCCCATTGCTCTACTGCATCAAGCATAAGCTATTTTTCAGTTTCAATACCCATCATGACCTATTTTCCCCCCCACCTTTATCTCCCATGCACTATCAAAATGTGAACTCCCGTTTCCAATTAGCCAATGAGGCCACTCTCAGACACTTAAAAGTTTTCAAACTAGAACCTTTGTGCTTTCCTCAGGCACTGTCGCTTGCACTCGGAAGGAGCTATCCAAAAATAAATACCTCCTTGAAATTTTTTGCCACAATAAGTACAAAAACTAAACAGTGCTTAGGCAATGGTGTACTAAAACCATTGCCTATCATGTGAACAAATCTTGTTCCGTTGTTTCCTTGTAATCTACAACTATCTGCGTGTCTGTTGTCTTAGACTTATAGAATAAGTTCTTTGAGAAAGATTTTTTTTGTTGAGTTTCTATAGCACCTAGTAAAGCAAGGCTTGTAAGGTAATATGGTAACAAAACACAATTACCAGAGACAGATCTCTAATACACCTTTAATGTTTTGCTATCACATATTGAAGTTGCTATCTTTTTTTGATATGGCTATGTTCTTATGCATTTCAAGCACTACTTTTACTAGGAAAAAGGATTTAATTTTTGTTTTAAATTACCGTGCCTCTTTCTACTGGGTCCAATGCTGGGGTGGCAAAGTCTGCCTGGACTCCACCTTGCTTGCCTCCTCTGGCCCCGAAAGGTCCCACTCCGTTGTCTCACCTCTGCCACACCTTCATGTTATGATTGGATAGGAAGGTTGCACACCACAAGGGTGGGGGAAGGAGGACAATTGGGTATTAGACCCTTGTCTGGGCTGAGGCCCCTTGGCCTTCACCCACTTTACTCTGGCTGGACCCCTCCACCTGAGGTCCACTGTCTCAGGACCATAGACTCTTGGGTCCCAGTTCCAGCCCCACCCTCATGAGGTCTGGGCCCCTCAGCCTCTGGTCTTGCCCTTGCAAGCTCTGGGCTTGCACCCCCAGTCTTTGCTGTCCAACACCAGTCCTTCTGCTCACAGCAGTGCTAGACCCTTTGAAGGGTCTAGGACAAGAGTGGTCAATTATTTGGGCCCAAAGGCCACATAGGGAATTTTGATGAGCCGTTGTGGGCTGGGTCAACACCCCCCCATTCCCCCCCAATAACTCACCAAAACTCCCTATGGGGCTTTGGGTGGGTGGGGAGCAGTGTTTGAGAGAGGGACAGGCATACCCTGCCCTGTAGACAGGGCGAGTGATGTGTGGAGGGGGTGTGCGAGCATGTGTGTGGGGGGCTGCCTGGGAACCAGTGGGTGGGGTGAGGGGAGGGAGGGGGAAGCAGGGGACGCGTGCAGCAGAACTCACTCAGTCAGTGGCTGTCAGGCAGTTCCTGCCCAGCCCATGGAGCTCCAGCTCTAGCTCCTGGCTGCCTTCCACCTACTCCACTTCCCACCCCCTCCCTCGCCCCCACCCATCCAGACAGGCACGGCAGGGACTGAGGCAGAAGCAGGGGCAGGGGCAGCAGCTGCAGCTGAGAGGAACAGAACTCTGCAGGGACAGACTCTCTCCCTTGCTTCAGGTCCTAGGATTATCCATCTCAATCTGGGTCACCAGACCCACTACTTCCTCCCGCGGCCTATCAATCCCTGACCACACCCAAGACAGGTGGCCATTTTATGCAAGGGCCTTCTCTCACTATCAGTTTGCTCAGGAGGCTGGAGCCAGCCAGCTGATCCTTGGCTTCCTCTCTCCTTCAGTAGTGGGGTAGAGGACCCATTATACTCTTTCATACAAAATTTTGTTGCTGTAACATAACTCTTCCTTAGAGAGAGGAAAAGCTGATGCTGAAGTTATGCAAGCATTACCAACTCCCACTGACAGTAAGCAAGATGTATAAAAAGTTTGTTTCCTCCACCCCCTCCCTAAATCTCTTCATTTTAATCTACATTCTCTGTAAGGTCGGATGGCACCTTAGGGCACGTATACACGTGCTCCGGGAGTTGGGGCAGCGGGGGGGAAGTGCTTTAATTAAGAGCGGCTCCAAGAGCTGGTCTAATTAAAGCACTCGGAGCGTGTCATGCATCAGTGTCCCCGCACTGAAAAATGGCAGCAGGGGCACTTTAGCTAAAGCTCATCAGCTTTAGTTAAAGTGCCCCCACCGCCATTTTTCAGTGCAGGGATGCTGATACACGACACACTGGAGTCTGCTACGCATGATCCGGGGACAACAGGGCAGACCCTACAGTGAGAGACTGCGGGACCTGAACCTATTCAGCCTCCACAAGAGAAGGCTGAGGGGGGACCTGGTGACCGTCTATAAACTCACTAGGGGGAACCAGAAGGGTTTGGGGGAGACGCTGTTTCCCCTAGCCCCTGCTGGCATAACAAGGAGTAATGGGCACAAGTTGATGGAGAGGAGGTACAGATTGGACATCCGAAAAAACTACTTCACAGTTAGGGCGGCTAGGAGCTGGAACCAACTTCCAAGGGAGGTGGTGCTGGCCCCTACCCTGGGGATCTTTAAGAAGAGGCTGGATACCTACCTGGCTGGACTCATTTGAGTCCCGTTTTTTGTTTTTAGGGTTCTTTTGTTGTTCTCCCGCCCTGGCGGGGGGTCGGGCTAGAAGATCTATTAGGTCCCTTCCGACCCTAAAACTATGAAACTATGCTAGAGCACAGTAATTACCATGCTCCAGCAGACGCACTGTAATTACAGTATGTTGCAGCAGCCTTGCTGCACATGTACAGGCGCCCTTAAAGACTAATTTGTTCAGATGCCTTTCTGAACAAACTAGGTCTTTAAAAGGCCACCCTGCCTTGCCTTCTGCCTGACTTCAGACTCACACAGCTAACTACTTTCTAAATTCTGTGAAGATTAGTGTTCATTTCTCAATTTTTTTGGAAGTTAATCAGAACAAGTTCTTTTTATTTATTGCAGTAGTTAGTCATTTTAAATTAGAAATTATATTAAGTAACTGTAATTCTAAAAGCATTTTAATTGCTGTATTATTTCAATGCTGGTTTGCAACTTTACTTGATGGTCCATAGTGCCTTCTGGTCCTATGCTCCTTTGTTTAACCATCATGTTAATATTTTACAAAATATCTGACTGATAACTCAAATACTCACAGGGTGAAATCCTGGCTACAATTAAGTCACTGGAAAGCCTCTCACTGACTTTAATGACGTTTCACCCTTACATTTCTGTACATAAATAAAGTCAACATTTAGTTATTTTTTATTCATAATAAGCTTCTAGATTGGAGAAAAGCTCTGTTCAGGAGCTAAATATTTTTATTTTAATATAGACTGTAAGGTCTTGAGACAGCTTCCACTGACATCAATGGGAACCTTTCCAATGACGTCAATAGCAACTGCATTAGGACCTTAATATCTAACACCAACAGAGATCCAGAGTCTTCCACATAACACAGCTCTTGTAGTTTTATTTAAAACTGACAGCAACTTGCTGTACAAAAGATATTTTTACGAGAGAAAGGGAGAGAGTCAGGGAAGATTTTAGATCAGTCAAAATGGTATTTGAAAAGGATGTAGCTAAATGCTTAAAACTCTAACGTATTAAACTTTATTTCAAGCATGCACAAAGTTCAATGTCAGCATTGTCTAGCCAATAAATCAAATTGGTAGACGAAACTTGTTTGGACTAGTAATGAAAACTTAGAAGGGATTCTCCAAGAAAGCCACAAAGCAGCTCATTTAAGGTCAATTTAACGGTATTATTCTGTTTTTCTTCCAGCCCCAACATAAGATTTCAGTACCTCAAAGGAAATTGTAAGAGTATCTATTTGCATTCCCCTAGGTGATTGGCAGTTCAACACCAATTAGTTCAAAATTACACTGTTACTAGCGTGCAATAAAAACAACACCTTTCATCTTTCTTACATAGGTAAGGATACCTTCTGAGCCAATAACTTTGATCAAGTAAGGATTTTTGATCCTACCCCACCCGTCTCTTTGGATTCAGGAAAACTAATAGCTAAAGGCAACTTTTTTTCTTTTAATATAAAAAAGTCCCAGCTTTATTCTTCTGCTGTAGGAGTGATGTGGGTAGTGAAACCTAATATTCTGGAAACACACATTTTCCTAAGCTCAGTATCTCCTCAATACCTTAAACTTTAGGACAGAGAACAGAAATATTAAACCTATACAACTTCCCGTACTGTACAAGTAAATTTTTGTGTGTCTCAGTAAAAATTTATGAAAGAGTTCATTTTCATAATTAAAATGATGTAATGTTATAATGAGATGCTTTTTAAAATATATGAGGATTTATAAAAAATGTAGTCAAATGCAACATAATCCTGAACATCAGTTCTTAACACCAAATGAAATAAATATTTCAGAATACTTTATTGCTACATCACTAGGCTAGGAAGGCTGCTTGTTTCAAATAATCTATTAATTAGGAAAAGTATGTTTAACATTATCACTACTTAAAAGAGTTCTTATACCATGATTATTGCAGTGCATTGTCTTTATTACAGCAAAGGCATCAACACTCAAGAAATCCATGGCCCCTAGCACACATTCAATTCAGTGCTGTGACAAGATCTGATCCCCACTTCCTGCCATGCCACACATGCATGGCAGGAGGAAAACTTTTCAAATCAGGGATCAGACCCCAATTGTGCCATTACTACTTGCCAGTTGAACTAGGAGTGCCTTCAAGTCCATCCTGGCCAATCTGTCAGCTTACCCCTGGGACCCTAACAGAAAAACTGGCTCTGGTGAGGTCTGGGGCCAGATCTGACAATCAGCTGATTGTTGGCCATGGCTGGAACAACGAGTTCAATTTTAGGCTGGCTGGGTCTTAAATGTAACACATTAAATATAACGTGCCAAGGCCCTTAGAGTTATACTCACAAATTACAGATCTTGATGTCCAACAGCCATGAACCACATTTTACAGTCATATAATTATAAGAAGATAGGTTGGATAACATGACAAAATGTGAGCAACTGAACAACTAAAAATGACCTACAAGAATTTTCTTAGGCATCTTGGCTTGGAACCAGAACGGCATACTTTTTAATTAAGTATACCAATAGTAATTCCTTAATAAAAACCACTAACTTTTCATTAAAAAAAATGAAAAAACTTAAACGTTTTATTTTGTTGCTTTGATTTGAAGAACCAATTTCCCAACAGAAAACTTTGTAGAAGTCTTAAACAAAAGCTGCTTCATTTCAGTGAAGACTATATTCTACTTTAGCTTTTAATTGTAAGTAGTAAAAGATACCTCCTTTAGAGTTGAAAGACCAGAACTTCAACAATTTAGCACTTGCCACAGATGCATTTGTTTTAAAAGTACTTTATTAATAATTTACAAAAGGCTTGTACTGTAAAATTTTGTACTGCAAAAAGCTGTTTCAACCAAGTACTATAAAAGTTCTTCACAAATAATTCCCATGCAACTCTTTATATGGTGGTGGCAATGCCACTCACAATGTACAAGACAGGTTCAAATTCCCTCCTTTAGCAATTTTCCAGTTACCAGGAGACTACCCAACCACCAGGTTATAAGTGTCACAACCCAAGGGTGTGATTTTGTGTGCGCGCGCTTCGGCACTGCTAAATTATTTCCTGCCACGAGGAGCTTTCTTTACAGGGTGCATTTCTCAGTTGCAAAGAGAAAACCCTGGTGCAAAGCAGTTCCCGCCACCCACATACAAATTTGTTCCCCACTATTGGCTGTTTCTAAATTATTCCCATGTGGCGGCTAGCAATTGGCTTGCTAGCCGTATAAGAAGCTTGAGCGGTTTCCGCCCAAGTTGGAGAACTCCGAGGAGAACCCCGCAAGGGAGGACTCCACAACCATCTGGAGGAGGAGGGCTTCATGTCTCGTGAAGAACTCTAAGCGCTGCGGAGCCTATCGGACCCAGCGTGCACCTTAAGAAGGCTATAGGGGTCTGATCAACCTCTGGCCTCTCCCCGTCGCCGCCTGATCCCTCGACGAACCCCTTCCCTGCGCGCAAGTTCCACGGAGCCTAGCAAACTTCGTGTGAGTGTATCCAGAGCTCTTCTCCGAGTTGTTTTCTTCGGTTGACACGACGGGCTCGCGTTTTTAGAGCCTTCAGCCGGATTGGGCTAGAGTTCGTGAGTTTAGAACTCTTGTCCGCTTTTCTTCTTTCCTGTCTGTAACTGCAACTCAAGCAAGTTTTCCTGCCTGCACCGCGACCATCTACAGTGTAAATAAAATAATCTTTAATCAACCGCTACGCGTCCATGCCTAATTCTAGTCCGCCGGCCTGCATTCCCCAACCCGCATGCCAGGGTTGCTAGCCACAGCCCGCCGCGCGCCCCCAAGGGCCTCAGACCGCTCCCGGCCCACACATGGCGACGAGGATGGGATCAGGGGAAGGCACGCTGGAGCTAGAATTAGTTAAGAACTGCCCTTGGCGCAGTGGAAAACGCCAAGTGGAAAACTTTATGGAACTGGAGGCGCATATCGCTTACCACCAGGCGGGCGGAACGGGTGAGAGGTTTATCAGCAGACGCCTTTCACTAAAGGGAGAAGAGGGAGCTTCCGAAGACGGAGCCCCGAGAGAGAGGGTAGTGTATTTTCACCCCGCGGCATTCGGGTGTATAATGAGTGATGAGCGGGTCCTGTTCAGGCCCCTCGACACTATGTCCCTCGCCAGAGTCAACCCAGCGGGCGCAGTAAACCCGACCCTCACCCGGGAGTGTGCCCGTTGCCTAAGATGTGCTCGGGAGAGTAAAGAAACGGTGCCAATCGACCGGTTCGCCCCCTTTATGCTGGCGTCTAGATTAAGAGGTCGCGAGCTTCCATCCGAGCTCCGCAAAGATCTGGAGACGGAGGAACGTGCCGCGGATGAGAGGGTGGCCCCACAATACAGGGGGGGAGTGCTAACTGCAACTTTTCGTACTGTAACTGATTTAATGCAAAAGAATTTAAGTCTGAAAGCCCAGCTGCGTATGGCCATTCAAGCGGTCAAAGAAGCGGCTGCGAAAAAGAATCCTGAAACGCCACGCCAAGATGGCGCCGAGCAAGAGGGAGACCGCGTGGAAGAACCGGAAGAGAAGGGT
>NW_005841905.1:2201547-2207865 GCF_000455745.1 Alligator sinensis
AACCCCTTCCCTGCGCGCAAGTTCCACGGAGCCTAGCAAACTTCGTGTGAGTGTATCCAGAGCTCTTCTCCGAGTTGTTTTCTTCGGTTGACACGACGGGCTCGCGTTTTTAGAGCCTTCAGCCGGATTGGGCTAGAGTTCGCGAGTTTAGAACTCTTGTCCGCTTTTCTTCTTTCCTGTCTGTAACCGCAACTCAAGCAAGTTTTCCTGCCTGCACCGCGACCATCTACAGTGTAAATAAAATAATCTTTAATCAACCGCTACGCGTCCGTGCCTAATTCTAGTCCGCCGGCCTGCATTCCCCAACCCGCATGCCAGGGTTGCTAGCCACAGCCCACCGCGTGCCCCCGAGGGCCTCGGACTGCTCCCGGCCCGCACAATAAGGTGTTCTAGGATGTGTTGAAACTGTTTTACTCGCATGAAATACTCAAATACTCATTGAGAGAGAGTGCAACAGCTTACTGGTAACGATAATCCCCGAGCTGGAACAAGCATCCCATTCCCTAATCCAAAAATATCTCAGAAGTCCATGCAAGGTAATGTGGCTTCTGAAAGCAACTGACCCCTCAGATAATCGATATGACAGTGGTTGCGACTCCTTCCTAGGACGGGTCAGATCTGGGTTCATATTCTCTCAGGCAGCCCTCTGAGCTATATTTAGGTGGAGAGAGGCACCTTCACCACTGCCACCACCAATGCATCACCTTTCTTGTAAGTGGTATATAATTCTAGCCTTTCATTTAATTTGCTTTAGTTAAAAAAGCCTGGAATTGGAAGGAAAAATTCTTAGTTTAAAAAAAGATTTAAAACAAAACTTTATTTCTTTCCCATTTTGGCAAGAAAAAAACAAAACAAAACCTTGAGCTCGTGGCTTTTTAGTCGCGATCAAACCAAAACAAATCCCTTTTTTAAAATGAGGATACTATACTGAAAAAAAAATTGATCATTTGTACATTGTTAATTATAACACCCGTTTTACTGTATATTTTACTTAGGTGTTTCTTTGCAGTCTATGGATTGTAATCGTTTAGTTTGAAAAATGGCACTGGATAAAAAAAATGATGGTTCTCCTCTGGAGAGCTTACAGTCTCCCACATGCAGAAGACAGAACTGTTGGGAAATCCAGGAACAGAAATAACTTACCAGTGTTCCATTTTTAAATTAGGAAGATGCTCTAGCCTCAGAATTATTTTATTCAAATGTCTATGCATGGCTCTATTATTTTTCCTGTATTTTTATAGTATTCAGCAAATGGCCCTACAATATTTATATTATACTTAAAGAAGATAAGCACAGCACCACATAAACTTTACTGGGAATAAATCATACTAACAACGTATAATATGGACAAGAGTCCCAAGGGATTATTAGTAGAAAAAGAAACATCAACCATAAGCCTTCTTATATTCCATTGGTGAATGGCTGCCATTTTTCTAAGTCAGGGGTGTCAAACATAAGACCTGCAGGGTGGATCTGGCCCTTGGAGCCCTATGATCTGGCCCCTGGGTCTTGGACTAATCCAGCAGGCCACATGTAGGGCTGGTATGGTGTATGGGCTGGACCCAGTGCCGTGGACACTACAAATAGCACAGGAGGATGGTTCAGGGTGCGTACTACATGTGCCACCTGCACTGGCCAGTTCAGCCCCAAGCACCACAAGCCAGCCCCACTCCTGCACACTGGCTCAGATGCAGCCCGATCCAAGCCACACACTGGCACAGGTCTGGGTAAATATGACACCTCTGTTCTAAGCCACTTGTAATGGATACCTGAACAGCTAACAAGTCATTTTTCCATAAACAGTTCTCCATATACCATAAGTATCAATTCCATGACAACAAATATTTTACAGTTGCTAGCTAACATAAAAAACCTGGAAAAATTCTAATTACCCCATCATAGCTTCAATGGAGATTCACTGAAGCCACCTTTGTGCTGCAAGTACAACCCCCCCCAGCTGATATAAATACTATACTACAGTACACGCTCAACCAGCCTCAAATGCCCAAGGAAAAATATGGGACTCAGGTGTAACAGGGCAGCTCTGTGCCCTGGGTAGGGACAGCTGCCAGCAACAGTGGTGCAGCCTGTCATCAACTGCAGCAGCAGCTATTTTTGCATCCTCCATCCTGCTAAGGTGGTAACCAGGGCTGCTGCCCTGGTTCCCCACCTCCTTCACACTACTGATATGACTTGTATTGCCACCAGAAAGTAAAGAATATCAGGCTATTTGAAAACACAGTGGGGAGAATGGAACAGAGTTCAGAAACAACATTCATAACTCCATTTATGATTTGCCATCTTTTTGAATGAACAAAGATAAGGAGAAATTGTCCCTAATAACCACAACTAATAATGTGATCTAAGCAGAGCTCTGACCTTCTCTCTCAAGCTCCCCAGGTATAAGGAGACAGAGCTGTGAAATCACGTTATCAAAAATCCAGCATTTTAGAGTATTTTTCGATTTTTTTTAAGAGAGGCAAAGAGATAGGGAAATCAAACAGCTTGTGCCAAAAAAAAGGAAAAAAGGAAAAAGATTGCTTAGCTTAATGATTTGGGGCCTGTTAATGGCTGCAATTTCCCAATATCCTTAATGAGCTGAAAGCCATAGGTGTTATTTGGCAATTAAAGTTATTATTTCCCCATAGAGTCCTTACAGATAGAAAGTACTAAAGATGGCCACTATCTTCCATTGTTACCAGTCAAAACTACTATAATTGATATTTATATTATTCTCTGTTAGAGCCTGGATGGAAAATGCTCTGTTTGCAGAATATAAACTAATATTTCTTTTAAATAACAAGAATTACCAAACTAAATGATAATCTCTTAAACTGGCAAATTGCAGAAATCTTACCTCTTACCAGTAGGTATATCTAATGATACTAACACATTAATATATATTCATATGATACTAACATATATTCACACAGCATTTTAAAAAATCTATTTACATTTTATTAAGGAATCTAGGACAGGTAAAGTACTGGCTTGCTGCCTATTAATCTATCACCTATATTCAAGTCCTATGCAAGTGAATGTATGGAGCAGAAGCACAGTATCAATTGGGAAGTATGAAAACCTCCATTTTCTGTTCAAAGGTAATCAAGCCTACTTATTTTACAGCCAAACATGACTATGAAGCACTACCTTTGTTTAGTTTATATATCTAAAGCAGCATCACAACATATGTACCATTTAGTCTCCTCTGAATTGCTTCTTCCTCTAAGGTGATGATATATATCTCTTCATCCAGGTCTTCAAGGATCTGTGTTTAGAAACAAATACCAACTGATAAACATTCATTTGTGCATCTTGTTTGGCTGAATTTTTGGTTCCACCTCAAAACTTTTTTTCTTAAGAAAGTCCATACATTACTAGTATGCTAAGAACATTGTGCAAAACAGTACTTAAGTGTTACAATATTCATTATAGCTAAAGTTATTCAACTGCATCAAATCATCTTATTTTTACATGATTAACTTTCCCATAAGTTTTTCTTTTGGGTTGAAACTTTTATGTTCAGTCTCAGTCCAAAGATGATCTTGTTGTGAGGGAGTATGAATGAAAAATTCAATCTTAAGAATGCAAATATAAAGTAATTTAAGATATGCAAATATAAAATAATGTTTGCACTAACAATTAAAAATGGCTAATGGACTATAACTTCACAGATGTCTGACTTAATTGTTTTTACAAACTGATTCTTCCTCACTGAACATGAGGTTTAAGTACAGCTGATTTCACACAATACAAAATTTCAAACTACATAATGCATATACTGTTGTGCGACGAAAAAAACTACCTAACTATAGTACACTACTCAGAGAGTTTAAAACTTATTAGCTGTGCAATGCTCCTTTGCTTTCCACATTGCCGCTTAAAGGGTTCTGACAGTCAGTTCAATTCCCCAAAATAATACAAAATAGAATTAAAAACTCTAATGCATATTTACAATTACAAATTTCAAGACATACAATCAGAAATTGTGCAAATTAAGGCTATCATGCCACCACTTTCATGCAGCATTCTGCATGTTAGATACTAGTGTTAATATTAGTAACATGTAATTCACCTACATTATTGCATCAAATTATTCAGTTCAGATGGAGAAAAATGTTAGTCTTCTCTATAAACCTTATTTTCTCCACAAAAAAAGCTTATTATGCCATGAAGTCAAGTTTTATTCACTCATCATTATTTCTATATTAAATATTAACAGTCAGAGGAACCAGAGACAGCAAAGTTATTGTCTGGTTTTCCACAATTCCACAAATCCAGTGACTGCAGAATAATACACGTGGTTCACAAACTGAGGAGATTGTCATTTAAAAGTAAAATGTGGAAAATTGTATCATTATTCATTCCTAATAGGACGAATTCAGGCCTTGATCATACTTGATTCATACATATGGTCAATGAGACACATGAATGAATAGTCACTTTTTGTGAACAATTCATTCATATAAATAATCAGGAACATGCATTGATTTTTGCTAGACTGGGCCAAAAAACACTCGTTTTGAAATAGTTTTGTAATACAGTAGCTCAAACAATTTCCAGAAAGAAATGTATCTAGACAGCTATTTATTATATTTTTTACTGTCAAGAGATTGTCAAGAGACCAGAAATATATAGTACTTACTGTTGGCTTCACCAGCAACTGGCCCATCACTGTAAACATCCGTGAAAGCCCCACTGGTGTGCATACTGGGGAATAAAAAGTATAGAAGATATGGTGAAGCTATATTCAGATCCTGAACATACTATTTTAGATGCATATGACCCTTGAAAGTAGATATAATTGATCAGAACTCTGGAGTAACAGAAAAATTAACTAAGCTCCTTTTTAAAATCTAATGTCATTAAATAGTACTTTACAATAAACATTAAAAATCTCACTCTTTGCATATCATACAGTTAAAGAGGTTGTGGAGTTAAACATTCCTGCACCCTCATCCTCCTCCAATTGCAACACTGCCAAAATTATTGGTTGTACACTTATAAGCTGGAGGGCGGCTGAAGCTTAAGACAGTTTTTGTAGGAAGGGCCTCTCCCCCCTCCTGATAAATGGCAAAAGAACTTAGCCCAAATTTCATCTTGTTTGGACTATCACTAGGATCTAAAATGAGAGGGTAAAACAGGCTCCAGAGACACCTGCATGAATGGAAAATGACGGGATACATGTAGTTACATGGTTGGACATCAAGACCAGCCAGCAGCCAAACCCAGTCATCAGCAAAGATCCTGGATTTCTCTGTCAAAAAAGTCCAAAATTCTCCGATCAAAAACCCCAAAATCCATGTTTTTCCATGAGTAAAAGGAAACACGTGCATGTGTGTGCACGTGTGCCAGCTGAACAAAGTTTTATTGATATATTTACAATATTAAAGCAATTTGGAAACCTACCAGTGCTTCAATCATTACAATACAATAAATTCTAGATACCTATACATTTTGACATTTGATTTTGGTTTATCATGGAAAAATCAGAGCTCCCCCTGCCCCCTTCACTCCCCAGGATGCGAGTCTAGCTGTAGCTGTCCCCGCTGCCGCTGCCACTTTGTGGAGCTGAGCAGCCCTAATATGCTGATGTTCTGCTCCTGCCCAACCTGTTGACCCTCACTCCCAACCCACAGCCCCCCCACCTCCTCCAGCACTGCTGCTGCCCTTCACTCCTGACCCATAATCCCCCCCCTCCCCCCAGCCCTGCTGCGGCCCCTCACTCCCAACACATGTCTCCCACCCCCAGGCCCCAGCCCCCCCAGTGTGTGGGGAAGGGGGTGGGTGTGTGGGGAAGGTGGGGTGTGGGCATAGGTAACGCCATAGGTGACACATCAGGGGAGCATGGAGGGGGTCAGGGAGCGGCATGTCCCTCCTGAGTTCTGCGCCCCCAGCCGAGCGCAGGGCTGCAGCCTGACTGGACCAGCACCAGGCAGGAGCTGCCTCCACAGCCCATCAAGCAGAACCCAGCACAGGAAGGAGCACCATGCTGCCATTGCAGCCAAGGTGAGGCGCCTCCTGCCTGCCTGGCAGCAGCAGGGTGACAACTCACGCCACTATGGTCGCCAAGGTGAGGCGCCATGGCAGCGCAGATTTGTGCCCGACCTTCTCACTGTTGCCAGGTGGGCAGAGTGCCTCACCTTGGTGGCCATGTTGGTCAGATCCCACCTGCCGGGCCACAGAAGCGGCTCCTGCCTAGTAATGATCCAGCCAAGCTGCATCCCCATGCCCTACTGTGGACACAAGTCTGTGGGGGTACATGCCCCCCCATATCCCTGTGACATGTTGCCAAGGCTCTACCCCCCCACCTGTGAC
>NW_005841905.1:2207896-2225396 GCF_000455745.1 Alligator sinensis
CCCCCCCCGATAGACTTACCTGCAGGGAGCTGCAGGACCTGCTCTCCACTGCACTGCCTGGGTGTAGTGCCAGCCACATGCATGTGTATATGTGCACATGCACATAACACTCTGCCTTACTGCCCTCCTCCTGCTCCCCCCACAAGCCCCAAGCAGTACCTTGAATCATGTAAGGATCCTTAGGATCATTTAAAGGAAACGTGTTGATTCTTGAAACTTTAGACACTATATTAACCTACTACTAAAAAGAGTTAAAGTAGAAAAGTGTAAGAGTGATATAGCTGTGATGGTTCAGAAACTGCATGAGAGGCAATGACTTATTAAGGTTTTATTTTTTATTGGATCAACCAACTGTATACTCATCTTTTACTATATTGTGCTTGTCCTGGTCAGACCTCATGAAGAATGTCTTTGAAAACTTGTTTAACTCTATCCCAACTATACAGTTGGTCCAATAAAAGATATCACTCGAAGAAATCCTTGCCTCTCACATTGAAGTAGAAAAAAGCATTTGGGAAAGTGTCGCAGTAACTCTAATTCATTCTTCTTTCATGTTCAATTTATACCTACTGAACTATCTCCTATGAATTAAAATATTACTTTTCTTCTAAAAGAGTCACAGAAATACTTACAGAGAAGTAATAAACAGCCCATCAGTGATATACAGGAATATAAATAAGGGAGGTAGAATTCCCAAAGATCTGTAAGGAAAATTAACACAGCTTTAGACCCTTAAATATTAGATGTTATGCTTTATTTGAATTGCTTAAACTAACAGATAGTAAAAATGGTAAGTTTACACCAGTCCCACACAAAATAAATTATGCTGTTTCATTATTCCATTCTTTCTTCCAAGATTAAACAATAATATTTTATAAATGAAACAAAGAATTAGACAGTTTATTAAATCCTTGGTGCTTTGTGGGGGAAAAAAAACCCTGTTTAAGTAGCTTTGACAGTATTTGCAACTTGCTCTAACATTAAATATGTAAGACACTGTCCACAAGACTACTGAATTTCTTCAGTATACTGAAGACATTTACAAACACTAGCTGAATGCAAAAAATGAGGTACTGGTTAAATAAATGCAATCCCTTCTCATCCCTTTCCCCTCCCCCCTGCAAAAAGGAGCAGTACAGAGATTTACTATAAATGTATTTTAATTGCAAACATCCACTTTGACAATATAAACAGCAAAACTGCTTTTTTTTAAAAGTCCATACCATACAAAGATTCCATACTGGCAGCATCATTGTCAATGAGAGCTGAAGCTACCCAAACTATTCCAAGGATAAGCAGTGCAAGAAGAATAAGCATAACAACTGTTTCCAAAATGCGTGCTTGGATTCCCTAGAGAAAATAAAACAGATTTTCATTTTAAATAGAAAGCTTCTGACACTAAGCAAATTAAATTAAATAACTCTATTTGTGTATGTATATATTAAGAGCATGTGAGAGATGCATTTCTTTCCTTTTTACACCCAAGGGAAAAAGCAAGTTCTTATGGCTTTATAATGTCAGGACTAGCCCCCTTCTCCCTAAAACCACAGAAAACTGTTTAAAATTACTTCAGCTTAACAGTTTACACCACTCTCATTTTCCATAAAAAAATCTTTGTACCTTATGATTTTCCTGGGACATTTTAAAAAGATGAATTACGTTTCTAATACTTTCAGCTGAGAAAGTGGATTAGCAAATTTTTATCTGTGATTCCAATCAAGGGAATGGAAAGCCAATTATGGCAAATAGCCAAATAGCCCCAGCCAACATTAAACCCTGCATAGGTACAATGCACCAATTTACTTAAAACAGTCTTCAACTGTAATTGCTTCTGCATCATTCCTCACAGTCTACAGAGCCCTCAAGTGTACGCCTGGAGTATTGCTCATTCTTAGTCTGGCCACATCTTGCTGCCGCAGTCACATCAATTACATCATACTTCTTAAGTGCTCTACAACTGATGAGACACTGCTCACAGGATACACACAGATTACACGCACGTAAAAAGCTTTCTAAAATATGTCTGCATATACTGTAAAGTGTGAAAGGCTATATTAATGCAATGTTAAATTCAGAGAATATTTGTATTACTAATTAGACTACTAAGAATTAATATTACTATGACAGCCTAACCTTTTTCTTCTGTCACCCTTAACATTAAACTTGAATATTCATTAACATTTTTGTATTTCGTTTTCTCATTGATAAATTGCTCTCCTTCAAGGATTTTCAGTACAGGTCCCTTCTTCCCCAATCCCAGCATGGTCAGAATTTGTCAGAGTGTTTTGGCTTACATTGCCTTTACAGGCATACACCTGCACTGAAAGCCTACTTGAAACCCTCAAGTTGCAAGTGGGAAATTTCTTCCCCCTTTATTTTGTCTCTTCTGTCCTTAGAACATCCCCCCATCACCCTTACTGCCCTCTTGTCTAAGCAATCATTAGATGATAGTCTGCCAGAAAATTAAGTTCCCACAGGATCTTGGTATCTATCCAAGAATGAAGGGAGGGAGGCCTTAGAAGTCTTAAACATCTGTACTTGGCTGATGCAGCACAGACTGCAGTCTCTAAACAGCTCCTCTCCTGCTCTGATCAGCTGTTCTATACAGATCCTTTCCAGGTGGTCTGGACTTGCTGAAGTAAGGGAAGAGGACAAAGAATCAAAAGACCTTTTCAACCTCCTGGTTAGAGATCAGGCGAGAAGATCAAGCCCAGGCACCAAATCTCTCCCACCACTTTGCCCAAGTTTCTAATTAAAGCTATTAAGGACAATGCAGAATTCTCCTCAGTCAGTATTTCATTCATGTGGGACAGGCCTTAAACATTGATAAAAATCTTAAAATTTCCTACTATGAATTATCAGAACCTAATTTTTGTTCTCCCATAACTCTGATTATTATAGCTGGAAAACATGCATTTTACCAAGTAGTCTAGGAATGCAAAGCAGGGTTTCTTGAAGACAGAGAGGACCTTCTGAGCCCCTCTTAAAACCTCACGGATAGAAGGAATGAACAGACCCAAGATTTCTGTCTTCACAAGACAGAGGCAACAGTTTTCCTCTCTACTATTGATTCTCTGAAGAAGCAGGCATGGTCTTCAACTACCAAGTGTCTCGAGAATGGATTCTTCTTGGAACTCATGAAATGCATCTAATTTTGAGCGTCAAGGAGAAGATGAGCCAGAGTGGCACCTCACAGACTGTTGTTTGTCCTTCAAATTCAAAGATAATCATAACATCACTGATTGGTTTGGTTCCTGTGAACACATGAATGGCTGATCAGGCCAATTTGTGCCTTAAACTGTCTATGGAACACTGAGCAAGAGATGCCGCTTTGGGCACCTTATAAGACTAACTTGTTCAGAGAAGCATGAGCTTTCATAGGCTACAGCCTACCTTATCAGATGCTATTATGTGGAGGTTGCTACAGAACAGCATACAGCAGTCATTTTTTTCTTTCCAAAATGGATTTCTTAACATTTACTGAAGTTTAGTTGATGGACTTTAAAAAGTCTAAGTGAGATTAGGTCATGGATTACCACACACTGGATAAGACTGGAACTAAACAAAGTGACTGTGGATAGTGCTGCAAGGCAGCCATAAAATTTGGTCAGATTTAAATTGACCCTCAACTGAAGGTATTAATTTTTCACTTGTGAAGGATATTAGGCAAATATCTTATGCAGGGTTCCTTGTTTTCTTTGTTAAAAATTCCAATATTCTCCGATTTTAAAACCCCAAATCCACATACTTCCACAATCAAAATGAAACGCCAGTATGTGTGTGCATGTCTGCGTGTGTGGCTTGTACCAGGTTAGAATCCATTAGCAATAGTATTAGTACACAAGAATCTGCTTTCATTTGCATCTGACCGGGAGGTTATAGTCTTTTTTTCCGGATCTCACACAGGTTATTGGCTCCATCTTCAAAAACTAATTCCTCAACTTCTCACATCCTATTGACACCTGCTTCAGAATTAAAAAACCTGAGCTGCCTGCCTGAGACTCACATACCAACAACTCTCTTACTTGTATTTCGAGGTATTCTGGGTAATTCTTAAACATCATAACAATTGATCAATATTGCCAAAAGATTTTGTTGAGCTTATGGATCATACCTATCTTTTGATGCATGTCATCAAAACAGTCTGATTACAGAGTAATCTTAACTTTATTATGACCATCTTCAAAAATAGCATTCGTAGGTTATTCAGACAGAAGGGAATGTATAAATATATCAGAAGTTATTTTGGATAAGTAGAGAATTACTTGTGGTTCAAAACTGATGATGCTAGTGAAAAATACATTGAAGAACTGAAATGAAGTACTGGATATATATTCATTACAGAAAGACTATTTTGACAAAGAACAAAGCTGTCAAGCTTTGTGGTAGAAACTGCAGTTAGATTGGAAGCAATACTGGCTCTTAGATAGTTATAAGATGCTTCAAATCACCTATTAAGCATTATTGTATGGTCACCTGTCCTTGTCCATGGTCAGTAAGCATTTCTCAGGGACTTTTCAAACTACAGCACTGCAAATATCTTATGCAAGGATCCTGTTTTTCTATGTTAAAAATTTCAAAATTCTCTGATTAAAAGACCCCAAATTCACATATTTCCGTGATTAAAATGATGCTCTGTGCGTGTGCATATATATATCAAGTATCAGTTGAACATGATGTTTTACTGATATATTTACAATTTTAAAGCAATTTAGAAGACTATCAGTGCCTCAAGCATTATAATAAAATAAATTCTAAATACCTATATAGTTTTGGCTTTTGATTTTGTTGTGGTTTTTTTTTTTTTGTTTTTGTTTTTTTAAATCATGCAAAATCCCCCTGCCCCCTTCACTCAGCAGAATGAATGTGGGTCCAGCTACAGCTGTCCCCCCTGCTGCTTTGTCGTGCTGAGCAGCCCTGGTCTTCTGGTGCCCCTCACTCCCATAGTTCCCCCAGCCCCCCAGTGCACCTCATTCCCAACCCGCAGCCCCTGCCCACCCTCCACTCACTCCCTCCCGTCACCAGCTCCCCCCTGCACCAGGACACAGGTCCAGCTGCAGCTGCCCCCCACTGCTGCTTTGTTGTACTGAGCAGTCCTGGTCTACTCGTGCTCCTCACTCCCAAGCCACAGCTGTCCCCCCAGCCCCGGGGTTTCCTCATAGGCTTCCCCCAACCCTGGCATGGTGACCTCCCAGCTGCTCCCTGCCCCTACTTACCCCAAAGGCTGCAGGAGGTAAAACAAATCTGAGCCAGCCCTGGCTGGTCTCATATTCTTAGCCCCCCAGAACAGAACTAAGGGTTTTGCACCCTTTTGCAATCAGCTCATTGCAGGCTGGAACTCTGCCAAGGCTGCGGAGAGCTGTTTGCAAAATGGGAAACCTGTGTTTTTCTCCTTCAAAGGGGAAAATCCACTTTTTTTTCCCCTTTAAAAGGGGAAAATCTGTGTTTTTCCAAAGGAAACAGAAAATCTAGATCCCTGTTATGAGGAAGAACTCCATAATCTGTAACTTTCGTACTGAAAATTCCTGCAATGATAGGCTTCTTCTACCTCTCCTAATTTTAGCACATGAAGGTTGTTTTACCTCTACGGTAGTATAGTTTGGTTTCATTTACCAATTTAAGGCTCTACCAATATTTAACTACAGGCATGACTTTTTAAAAACAAATTCAATTCTCAAATTCTGGGCTTTGAGAAAAAGAGAGAAAAGAGAAACGTATCATACTGTCACAAAATAAACAGTATACATGAACAGTTTTTATACCTGATAAAAATCAAATTTACACTTGATAAAATCTAAACCATACAGACATGTCAGACTGAAATAGCTGAAATAAAATAGTTTCTGCTTTCTATGGCAACTTCTTTCTCTGCCCTATTTGGTCAAATAATATCTCTGTTTCCAATTTTAGTACCACATACTACCCTGGAACCCTTTAATATTTTTCCAGATCTCCAATGTGCTTAGCTAGTTATATATGTTACCCCAGTAATGATGCTGCAAGACAACATTACTACTTGTCTTCTCAGAGTATGTTCACTGTAGATTTTTAATCATCCACTATTATAGCTTGTAAAACAGTTAACAGGTTAGGTATTCCTGTTTGTACCCTATTCATTTTTATTTCTTAAAATTGTTTTTGAATGGATATCCATCAACAGCTTTTCCTTTCATCCACTTCCATATTTTATCATCCTAAATAAGCATGCTTCACTGCAATAATAGTTGCCATTTTGCAAGTTTTAATGCTGCTTATTATAATTAATGATCTCAGCTAAGTTTCATCCTAAAACTAACTATAAGACCATCCTTAATTTTAATGTTCATTCCACTGACACACGACTTATAGAGAGAGTGATCTTAAAATACGGGCCAAATAGGCACAGTTCACAAGCAAAGCTAATCAAAATTAACTCACATCAGGAATCCAAAAGTGAGAATGTAATTGCAAATGAAACTGTGGGGAAAGGAACAATGATCTAATTTTAACTTACTTGCACTATGTCAAAGGACTTTATCCAAATTATAGAAATCAATTATAATAATGGAATAGACACCAGAGAAGATACTGCCTGAATTGCAAATTATAGGAGTCTGAATTACTTCTGATTTGGGGATCTAATGAAGTTAACACAAAACCCAAATACTTCTGCAGCATTTAGACACTCATTTACAATGAGTACTCTTGTTTTAAAGCAAGAATTATATTTAAAATAAAGAGTTAAAACTCATCTGTAAATCAACTGAAGGTTTTTTAGTCTGTAATTACAATTGTGATTTTCACTGCATCAAACATTTTTTGATCTCAGAGTAACCAAAAACTGTACATCTTTAAATAAAACTTCAGGTATACATTTCATTTTCTATAAACCGTATTAATATTTTTGGATAGAAGCGCTGAAGAAAATATTCAGGCTTTAAAGTTTAGACCATTCCAGAATTTTTTGATCAAAAAACCCCAAATCCATGTATTTCTGTGATTAAAATGAACGTCACTCTGTGTGCATGCATGTATATATAAGTATCAGTTGAACAATGTTTTACTGCTATTTACTATTTTAAAGCAATCTGGAAGCCTACCAGTGCCTCAATCATTATAATAAAATTAATTCTCCACATTATTTCACACATTATTTCAAGGACTAATCTCTTCTGTTCATCACTACTTAACATCTGTGAAAGCAATACTGATTACATGGAAGAGCAATAATAGGAAAGTAATTAAGTACGTTAGATAAAAACTGTCATTCATTTTTAAAGCGGTCCTTTTGGAGGGAAAAAGCAGAATGGACTATAGCACACCAAAAATAAGTTACTGTTGAACTAACTGTAAAACAAAATTTAGCTTCAGTTTTTTTGCTAAAATAACCTATTTTCTGAAAAAAACCCTGATATATTTATTATTCCCAAATCAAGCCCACCTCGCATGAACTGTTGACAAATTCAGAGATACTATAAAAATGACTATAAAAAGTGATATCCCCAGGATGTTATTTACACACATGAGAACAACTACTCCTTTCTGCTCTGCATTTAGCCTATGCTCTGTAGCAGATGAGAAAAATAAAATCCAATGATGCGCAGTAAGAAAAAATTAAATATGCATTGAGATAGCTTATAGATAGAAAGACACATCAAGTATAATCTCAACACACAAAATACTAAGTAAAAAATTCAACTTGGATAACCATGGCCAGTACACTTCCCTACAACTGAGAGAGACAGATCACAGTCTTGTGGACAAGCCAGACACTGAGAACAACTAGCATGGACGACCCAAGTTTTGTTTTTATTTAGATGCGTCAATTAATGAATGCAATCCACGGCAGAGGGAGCTGGGAAGGTAATGCATTTATTCTATTTTTAGTAAAGACCAGCTACATCACTCTGCAGTATTTCTATCAGCAAGCCACAAAGTAGCATAGTGTCATTTGTAATGGAAAATTGCTTGCTTTCTGTTCTAGCTTACAATTAGGCACTGGGATGCTAGCCAGAAGTGTAGGGGTGGGTGGAGAGGTGGAAAAAGGAACTGAGGCAACCAATTCTTTAAAAATATTTTTCAAGGTTACAAATAGGATGTGTACCATATACTGTACTGTGCATGCAAATCAACTAAAAATAGTATGGAAATAAATAAAAAAGGACTATGCAAAACGAATGTACAGGCATAAAAACTAAATGAGATGGGGAAACTAAACATATTGCATAGGCTGTACATTTCATACTTCGTTGCTGGATGACAGAATTTTCGGATGCAACACTGACTTGAAATTTGCAAGCTTACAATTGTCTTTGGGAAAAATTATATTCTTCCTTAAAAAAAGAATGTACTGGAATGATATCAAGGACTGGAAAATCTGCTTGCCAGTTAAAAAGTGCACATTTGACATGAGTAAGCAGGACAATTAGGTAGTCCCTGATGGAAAGGGATGACGGAGCATGAACCAGAGCAGCTACTTCAGAGACCTATTACAAGAGGCTGAGTGTCAGACACCACAGGTAAAGAAAAGACTTTTTTGCTGTGGAGTCTCCAGAGCTGCCTCTCTGGTCTTCCTGGTGCTGCTCCAGGGAGCAGGGAGAGAAAAGAGAAGGCTCTGGCCACATTAGAAAGGTGGAGAAAGATATATAAAAAAAGGAACAAGTGTAAGTGAAGTCAGGAAAGTAACAAGCAGGACAATATTGTAGGGTAAAGAATGGATCAGCAGAGTGAATCAGGAAGGGAACCTGATTTTTGGTTTTAAAAGTCTGGGTCTGCCAATCAATTTTTATACACACAAACTTTAGAGGAAATGTTTTTCTAGTCCATGGGACCCGTCCAGGGTTCAGCCTGCTTCCAGAACTCTCTGAAGTAGCAAATTAGCTAGTCTATGGCCATCCTGTGGGAACAATGCATCAGACTTGAAAGGACCAAATATTTTTCACAACGGATAATAGTTTTGTGTTCTTAGATTGACATGTCCATTTTTAATTTCTAAGCAGTACTATGACTGACTGTATGCGCTAGAGTCTATTCCAACTCTCAGACATGTAAGTGGCACTTAGGATGGATTATATAGACACACACCCATCTATCTGGAGTCCCTAAAACAGCTAATATACTTATTTTCATCCATCTCAGCCTTTGGCTTAAAGTTACAAAAAGCTGCAAAGAGCAGGAATATCCTGACCCATTTATACTAGTTGTTTTTCAGGGACTCAGGTAGTACGGAACAAGATCACACCTGTCAACAAAAGTGGCTGCAAAGGAGCAACTTTAACGGTAAGAGCAACTTTAATGGTAATTAAGGATACAAGAAACTAGAATAATGACAACATAGGAGAACATTTACAGATTAAATACTACCCTCCATTCATCCATAGCAAAGCTTCATCTGGATGTCAGTGGGAACGCTCCAAAATAAGGGAGGGAACATGACAGGAAGAAGAAAGTCTACTGAAGGTTTATTTCCCTCTCACTCAAAAACCTAGCAGTGTCTGAAACATATAATAGAAGCTAAATTCTCTCTCTACTTCAGAGCTCAAGAATGGAGCAGGACACAAGTTTGGGGAGTGAAAGCATTCATCTTGAAATCTCCATTAATAACAAGTATTCAGTGATGCATGTGAACTACGCTGTGCCAGCTTTAACTGTCTGTTTCAAACAACTAGACCACGTTACAGGATTTCTGCTCACATGATAAGCAGGGAATCCGAATCAAACAGCCAAGGCAGTTTATGAGTTTCAGAAGTATATTCCACAATATCTGCAGAACCAGACAGAGACAACTGAAAATGTATGCACAGTTCTGTTCACAGTCATATTTAATTTTTTTTCTCTTTCTCTCTCCTTAAAAAAAAAGAAAGAGATATTTATGAAGGATGCAGGATGACTGCATCAGACGGAACACTTTGATAATATGCAAAAGAGTGTCACTTACGGAGGATGGATGGAACTGAAGTCAAAGGACATTGCAGAAGCAATGGAAACTCCTAAAATTATACAATGCTTCTGACCTGTGAGGAAAGTTAAACTCAAATTGTTTAACCAAGAAGACTGGAGAAATTACTCAGTCTATATCATATATTTTTATTTCAAAAGTTGTAAGCCAGGTTTTCAATCTATATTTGTATTGTTTTCTGTATAGCTGTTTACAAAATGTACTCAGTTCTTTAAATCTATGCTTTAACAAAATATGCTCTTCAATTCTTCTGTATTTAAATGAAAGATGTCATTCCCAACAGTTGGGAACTTACCAGCAGCCTAGTAAGAGCTGTAAGCATTCTGTGTATACTGGGTGGAAAGGGAAGAAGGGAGGAATTTTTTTTTTTTTTTTATATATACAAATATAAAAATGAGACTTATATTATGTTCCCAAGGCCAGGAACGTGCATTTTGTGTCTCTCTGTACACATTTACCATATAAGCTATTAGAATTTTTAAATATTAACTTGGGATAACTTCCAAAAATTAGATGTTGAATCCCCAGCCTTCTTTACCACTGCATCACTGGACCCAAATTTTTAGGGTGCTATTTTCATACATGCCAATTTCAGTAATTACGTTTTAAACACTTCTAGCAGCATTTTTACAAAACTTTGAATTAAAAGAAGCATTTTCAATACTTTACTGCACCTGTTCAATAATATTTGACAAGAAAGATCCTGAAATCTCTCCTGAATACCCACTTACCCAAAATGTGTAAATAAGCAGGAATAAATGTGTTTTTCAGCTGAAAATCCTGCTCAAGTACAAATGGCAGCCAACTTTATAGTCTTGTAGGAATGGTAGATATTAAACAAGCAAGCCACAAAACATAATTACTAAGAATCAACCCATCTCTCCTCCCCCAATAAATTTGTGTTAAATAGGATTACTATTATGCCAACTGTCACATTAAGACATGCCTCATTTAACTATATTTACAGTTAGTAACTAGAGGGTAGCTTTTCTCTCAGTGCAAGGAGGGTAGGTTTGGTGCTATTTTCTTATTGATCTCACTCACTCGATATTAGAGAGCAGATTTAGCACTTACCAAGAAATGTCAAAATAAGCAGAAGCAAAGGGCTTTTTTCAAGTAATCGGAAGTAGAAAATGACAGACCATTTTAAATTGATTAACTCTATTTACTTGAAATACATTAAAAACTTTGACTGTTTTGTACTTTCAGAGAAGGCAATCTCAAATATCAAGCAAGCACTGAGGTGTTTCAAAGGATGTAATGCCACTTGTTATCTTGTAGGTATAAAAATGCAAAACAGTATACCGTCTCTTGTCATTGTTAAGCTAGGGTCTCTACATGCCGAATTCACGTTTGGGGTTTTATTCCCCAAGATTTAAAATATTTTTGGAAATGATACTGACTGTAAATTAGTGAAAAGCATAGACGGATTTTTTTGATTTTTTTTTTTAAATCAGGACCACTAGTCATCAATAGGCCACTGTAAAGACAAGAAACCTGCTGACTGCTCATCTTTCCATTAAGTGACAGAGGCAAAAGCCTAGAAGGCCCCAAGGGGAAGTCTCTAATCAACACCACTCCGGCATACACTGAACTAAAAGATGCACCAGATGTCAGGATAATACATCGGTGCATCCTTCAAACGGCGACATAACATTTTGCTAGAGTGCAATGAGGTTATCATTCGGGGGAAGTAGAAAAAAAGAATTCAGATGATTTGAATTCAATCAGCCAGCAAACAAAAAAACCCCAACCCTATTATGCTCATTTTGGTCAAAAATCTAAACTAAAAACATTTGTTTAACAATTTAAGAATTAATTTATATTCACAAAGATTTCAACATATGAAATGGTTGTATCAAGTTTTAATCCTAATTAAATATTTTCTGCTCTGCAAAAATAAAGGAGAAACAAATCAATCCATGAATTCTCTTCTACAGGCAATTTGTACTGAAAAAGTATTCAAAGAGAAACTGGAGAGGAGTATTAGGGAAGTCAGAAAGGATGGATAAACATTTATTTATTTTACAAACTATAAAATACCCGTCCATTATTGAAGGCAGGTGGAGGACAATCTATTTCTTTGTTGGAACACTAATACGAATGTCAGACTATCATGACTACTTGACAGATTATTTTTTAAATTTACCATGTTATACAAGTCAAGTATCTTCAGACAGGAAATTAAATAGTTCTTATATGATTTATCCAGTCTATTCCCTAGACAAAAAACTCAAATCTCCAAAAATACCCAATTATGTCACTTGTTCACTTTAAATTCTTAACCTGGTCAATGGGAATACAGAAAAAATTAAACATGCTAAGTATCAATGAAGTAAAAGTTACAATGTGTTACACACAGGAACAAAAGTCCTAACAATAAACCAATATGTTTCTATGGTGCGGAATATTTAAACATGATTCTGCTTGGACATCTTGACCTCTCGCAAGGAAGGTAAACACTACTTTATACACTATGCCCTGACCCACCAGGAAAGCCTGGGAAACATTTCTACATTCATTGCACATTTAAAATAAATATCAAGGCCATTGTTTTCATTTAACAAAAAGGGTCTCTTAGTAACTTTAAGATAAGATTTGTTCAGCAAGACATTTAGGCTGCAACAAACATGTATGCTGACATCTGGAGAAGACAGATAGATGCACTAAAAAGGAGACAAAATAACTAATATCCACTTTTTATTTTAAAGTCATTAACACAGACTTGCATTTTTAGCACCTGGTATAAGTTTTTTTCCTTGGTTGATTACAATGTAGAGGAGAAACACTTAGCAAATATTTTGTGACCACAGAAGAAAAGCATTTTGAAGAATCTCTATCCTGACCTATATTTAGATGCAATGCAGGAACACTTGTGTAATAGCATTGGAGAAATCTTGCACTCCACCAGGTAGAAAGGGAATATACTAAACTTTAGCATACCGATATATTACTTAAGGGGTCATTTACCTTACAAGAGGAAAGTCTTAAGTACTTTGAGCAGTTATGTCAAAAATCAACATAGTGGTTTCTAGCTTTAGAGAGCATCCTTTTACAGTCTGATAGGAATATGAAAGACAGTAGCGCAGGATTATTACGAAGCAAACTGAAATATGTTATCAAGAAATATAACCATCAGTAGCTGAACGTCAGACACTGAGGGAATTCAATCCAAGCCTCCATGCTTTGTGGCCCAGTACTGGGCTGTGGCCTGGTGGTGGGAACCTCTACTCTAAAGTATCCAATACTGCCACTGCCAGAGACAGAATGCCAGACTAGATGGATCACTGGTCTAACCCAGGACGGCACTTAGATTCTTATGACAATCCTACTTGACTGGTCAACAGGATTGGGATAGGAACAGGCAATCCACCAACAAGTGTCAAATCTCCATCAGGAAGAAGCAACCTAAGTGACCTCTCTTAAAAATATCTGGACTTCAAATATTGATCATAAACTCTGGGTGTCCAAGAGAAGAAAACAAGACCATTATTAATTAACTTGCACTAGAACAACGTAATAAAAGCTCTGTGTAGTCGCTACAAAACAAGCAGCACTAAAAGGACAAGACAATATGATCCATGCAAAGCAAATGTGACACGCTGGCCACCACTGTGGTTATGCAAAGCACTGCTTTTCCACTTTGCTAGATCAAAAAATAAGCAAGTAAAACAAGTTGATTCAAACCAAATCCAAACCTTAAGTTTATTCTTCCTAAAATTAAAACCCAAGCAGTTAATTTAGCTTGACATAAAATGTATTGTTGTAGGGCACTTGTAAGAAGAGTAAAGGAAATGTGAATGACTTGCACAGCTGGAAAATATAGTGGAGGATTCCCTTTTATTCAAGCATCCAGAGCTTCAGCTACTCACCCAGGATGTTAGTGAGAGATCTGTTCCCATCTTGTGTTTGAGAGGATTTAAATCTACATCTCCCACATCCTAGAAGAGTGCTCTAATCACCCGAAAGTCTTTCCTGTAAGCATTATTCCACTTTATATAAGTAATTGTTCATGGACTGTAATCCAGGTTTTTCCCTTCTAGCCAAGTTACTGGTTATACAGTAAGCTTATACCAAAGCCAGCATCTGGTATACTATAGAGGACAGGTACTGAAGCACAATATACTCCTCCACACTGTTAGGGTTCTAAAGTATGGTGGCTACCACTTGGATGACAGACATATGGGATGGAATTATCTGCTTGTGTCTTAGGGTCAAGCTAGACCAGGAAAGCTGAGCAAAAGCAAGCTTGATACGTCCTAGGAAAAAGGTCCAATGCCAAACTTTGCAGACTGTGGACCTAAGTGAAAGACAATCTGATATATTCAGAGCTGGACTATTTTTTAATTACATTTCTGACTGCTGCATTTTTTGTTTTATTATGAAGTCATGTATACACAATTACAAGGATGTTTTTCTAGTGACATGTAAAAGAAATCTGACATATCTGGATGAAGGTCACTACCAATCAACACTGAAAATGAAAGTTAAGGGTCATGAGAACCATTAATATTCATTCTACAAGATAATACATGGACAAAGTAGTATATACTCTTCGTAGGACTAACATGTACAATTTTTTATGAGCCAAGAACACAAGTAAGGTGACACACAGTGTCCTGTCTCAAAGTATTTACAATTTAATAATCACAAAACAGGTCATTTCTACTGATAATCATAAAAAATTCTGGCATCTGGCTGAAATATTTTGCTGTGTACAAAGCCGGGTACTAAAGAGTACGCACACATGTACAACAGCATACGATTCTTATAGGTTTCCATCATTTCTAGGACCAAGTGATTTACTACAAAAACTACAGAGGAAAATTAAATACACTAAAGATCCACTTAACAATACTCAATAACAAACTTTACTATTTATGCTTATGGTTAATGTTCTCTTAGCGTGAGATTAGCTTATGTAAGTCTACAAATAAAGACAAATAAGATCATACGCACTCATGCCCCCCCTGGAATTGGCTGGTGCGCTCAGCAACTGGCTGCTGAGGGACCCCCCGTCGTATGCCGCTGGTGGCCCCCCAGACTCAGGAGGCACCAGTTGCCCATGGATCATAGTATAAATGCAATGTTAAGTTTACACTACGCGTCAACACAGTAAGTAGTCTGGATATGCTTGTGAGACTCCAAAGTACGACCAAGTTACTTGAAACAAGCATGGAATTCACCAAAATTTGAAAAGCAGGTCAAAGTACTTCAAAACATAGTACAAGTCCACAGTACACAGAAACAGCTTGAGAAAGAGGGAGCAGATGGATAACATCATGCAAGCTCACAGATGAGCATAGTTCCTGATGGTGCAGTACGAAGCGGATAAAGATGCAGCAATAGCTCCTAAAATATTCCATTTTTTTAGCTGGCTACTTCTACTGATACACAAAAGCAGGCAAATAGAACAGGAGCTTAGAAGAAGAGTGAAACTTTTACAGCCATATTATAACTTTATATTAAGGTATAATGTAAAATAATATGTATGCTCCTTATTTAGGTTCTCTCCTTATACAATATTTTTGCCCCATGACTCCCTTATAGTCATATTTCCCATTCTGTATTTCTAATAAACTTAATTTTACATCTCAAAAATTTACAGAGATGCAAGAACTTAGAAGTAGCCTGTCATGCCTCAGTTTTCCAAGCATGTGGCAAAAATCATTCTCCTCCCTTCCCCCACCCCAAAAAAATGCAACTTACTAACCATAGCCCCAATCCTGGAAGTTGGGCTCGGGCAAAGGGTGGGGGAAAAGGAGCACGGGCAAAAGCTTTGCTATGGAGCATAAAAAAGTGAGTTCCACAAGATACAACAGCGTACTGAATACCTTTTAGAACAGGGACCGAACTGTATATTTTAACACTCTGCCAATTCACAAAGATTAATGAAGCACTTTCCCATTGATGAAAAAAACTAAATAATACTAAGGTACTCTCACAAAATAAGGTGCTAATCATCACTTCACACACTGATCCATAAGAAGTATCACCTGCTGTCCACTTATTTCCCAAGCTCATCTACACAAAGAATTACTAGTTCACAAAACTCAGTGTCCTTATGTTCAAACCTGTCCTTAAAACCCGCTTCTGCAAGGATACCAACAAATGAATAAACCTACCAAGATATATTGCATGATCCTACGATCATTCAAAAAAATTGTTCATTTCTACAAAGCAAGGCTCTCTCTCAGAAAACTGTAATTCATCTTCATACTATTATTGAATTGACTCATGTGAAACTAGGTCTGCACATGAGAAAGCATAGCATTCAAAAGCTTATCTAAGTCTATCCCCAACCAGGCACGTGGTCCAATAAAAGATGTCACCCACAAAAGTCCTTGCCTCTTGTTTGAGCTTGAAAAAACTTGGGAATATAACAAAGTTCAGATCCAGCACAGCCTCTGATTATATAGTCTCCTATACAGGGACCTCAGGCAATTGATACAGACTGCGAGGTACCTCCCAGGCACTATAATTCAGGCACAACACTGCTTACTACATCCACCTTTGAGTTCCACCTAGCAATTCTCAGGTTCAGTTAATATCTCAGCATCTGACAGGGATTAAAAAAAGACTGCTTGTATCAGCTGAATCCAATCAAAAGGGCAGTATATCGTATCATTTAATAACGGTCTCCATATTAAGCTTCTATAAAGCACTACAAATAGTCAATAGTTGAACAAAATATACTAGAAATTCATTAATATTGATATGACATGGAAGCGGAAATAAAATCATAAACTAAACATACCTAAAACAACTATTAATGTGTGGGGTGTTTAAAGCATGCTTATGACATACCAACAGATCTGCTAAGGCTTCCCATCTGCCACTTCCTACCATCTAACAAATTCTTATAAAATTTCAATATAGGACGTATCTGACTAGATTTATAAATTACATTCTACTTCCAGATTTACATGTACTATCAGTGACTTCAATGGAAACAGTATGTTCATTGACATCCAGAATATGACACCATTCTTTATGCAAGGTTTACAGTGAAAAAAACCAAATATTTTATTAAGTATACCATGTTACAGGTTTGTCTAACAACTGCTAGCTTTAGACATGTTATTATTTTAATAGAAAAAAACAGTGAAGAAACTAGAATTTACTTGCCAAATCAGAACCCCAGAACAATCAGGGTCCCCACCCTAACCAAAAAAAAAAATCTAATTTTTTTTAGTGGTGTGACTTTAAATGCTTTATGTTTTAAAGAAAAAAAAAAGGACCTCATATCTGAATTTAGATGTTAACTCATGTCAAAAATACTAAAAACCAAACAGTTGCCTTTGATGTGACTGATTAAACAACTTTTGTCTCTGGTGCTACTAATGGAATGAGTAAATGGCTTGTAATATAATGTACAATAATTCAGTTACATACTAGTAAACATTTCACTAAGATCAGAGCACTAAAGTTTTAGTTCATGCTGAATGATTTTATAGCCAAATAAATATGAGCTTAAATGCCAAATAAACATACAATCTTAACAGTACACCTCTAAACTATTTGGTGAGCCATTACTCACAGTGGCCTGTGGGTATCACAGTC
>NW_005841905.1:2229249-2266568 GCF_000455745.1 Alligator sinensis
GAGCGCAGCCTCCCTACACGTGTATAGGAGCCCTGTATCAGGCACTCAGGGGCCAGGCAGAGGTGGTGCATGGCCCCCAGAGCCCGATCCTGGCTGGGATAAGACTTCAGGCTCTGATCACCATACCACAAATTAAACATTAAGCAGTCACTCCAGCCAATAGACAGCCTATTTAGTATGCTCAGTAGTTGTATGGATATTTCTGCTTCCATGCTACCTAGGTCATGACCTAGGTCATGTAATAGATGGTAAAAGGAATTGTAAACTGTGACTAAAGGGCCAAAAGTTAACTTATATAGCTGGAAAATGGTCATTTAGGCATGCACAGAGAAACAGAATCTGTTCTTTAGAATATATACTAAACAAGCTTTATACAGTATACATTAAATGACTTTTACAAACACTGCCAAAGGTGATAGGCTCTTTTTAAGCCCAAATCACCAAAAATCTTGTCTTATCATTTAATTCACATTGACTCAGACTTCTCAACTGGTCACAAGTATATTCACGAATTGGAAGGGGGCTTTTTTGTATATATTTTGGAGTTTTGGGGGTGTTTTTCCAGATTTTGTACTTCTGAAATGCCACACAGTAGTCACTTTGTTTTGAAATCTACTCCATCAGGTGGCTTGTTCTAAAGAGTAAGGAAGTTCACCAGAATTTGATGCCATTGCAGCAAAATCTGAAGAAAGAAAAAGTCGAAAGATGGGAACCACTGTACAAAACACAAAACAACTGTCAAGCTTAAATGTATCCTTCAACGTAATGAAGCACAGATTTATTTTTAAAAAGTGAAGCTACCAGGTTCCATTTGCTTAAATTAAACCTTTATGTATTGAGACAAAAGATTTACTAGATTCAAGATAAATTCATGCACTGCACAAACATTTTGAACAGAAATCTGGAAGTTTTTCAGTACATGAAAAGTACAAGTCAGCTTAACAAAAATCAAGATCAAAAGTGGTCATTTGCCACTACTTTATAAAAACGTTATAAAAAGTAATAATACTTCAGGAAAGTCTGCTATATCCATAAAATGTGAAAAAAAATCGTTCAATGTCAAAATGAAAAGGTACAGACATTCAAAAAGTCTAAGGTGGAATTGATCTAAGTTATGCGGTTTTCAGTAAGCAACATAATTTAGTTCAGTAGCAAACAGAACACATATTCACTCTTGGAGGGGGAAGGGGTAAATCTTAGACTGGGTTCCACCATTTTAAACCAGTCTGTGTGCTGAACTTCTGTTCTATTATGGGTATAGACAGGTTTCCGATCACTTATACCAATGAAAATAAATAAATAAATAAATAAGGTCTGTACCTGACCTTAGTCTAATCAAGAATAAAAATACCGACTGTAGTGATGAATTTGATTAATATGCATTAGACACAAAAGTGAGGGATAAGTGACACTTTCAGCACACTGACTCTTTACAATTAAATTTACTATATATTTTAGCCGACATGATCGTCATTGAAAGATCTCATTTCTCAAAATTTCTTATGAGTAAAATATAAGTTAAAGGACAAAAACTTACTAAAGTTTTAATCATATTTAATTAGACCCTTCAAGTTCAGATCGATAATCTAGTACTCCATCCAGTGACACTGTCAGTATCCACTGTCAATATAAAACTGATCAGGAATACTTGAGTACCTTCCGGGCATGGCTCCATTGCACACTTGCCACTCCAAAGTAGCACGTACAAAAAATGCTACACTACTCTGTGTATGTCACCTAACAAGGAGTATGACAATGTAACCACATTCATGCTAATTGGCACCAACTCTCAGGGCAGGCATAGTACTGCACGAATGCAGTAACACCGTACACCACAGCCTGGCCCAGTAATTCTGTGTAGATGCTCCCTTTCAGTAAAGTTTCCATCTCTAGAGGTGTCTTAAGCCCAAGCCTTGAAGAAAAGTTACTAACTTTAGAGTAACTGTAGTTCAAGATGTATCATTCACATTGAGTTACGGTACAGAATACACGTGAGATCGGATTGTTTTAAATATCAGTGTCCATGGAGGACAAATCTGCACCCTCGGTTCACTCACAACCACCACACAGACAAGAACAGCAGGAACAGATTCAATTGCCGATAAAGTTCGGCTGGAAATCCATAATCCCACTGGAGCAGAATTAGCAGGTAAGGAAGACAGAATATGAAATCCACACTGACAATACATGTAAAGAACTGCAGTTACTATAACGGAAAATTTGAATGATTTTTCACAAAAATTAATTACCAATTTGCTTGGGAGAAGTCCTATTTCATTAGTAACTGAAGGACAACCCTAACAAAGCAAGTGCCCAGTCTAGAAGTGGTGAATGAAAGGGACTAGTGAGAGATAAATATGGATCAAGTTTCACCTTACTGTATAGTTGAGGAAAAGGAATGTTATCCTGGTAAGGGAATGTATCTAAGCAAGTGTATGACTTGGTAGTACAAGATCTGACTGACTAGCTGATAAATCCTTATGCAACTGGACAGCCATTTGGGCAACTTCCAAATGGATTAAGACTGGCTTTTCACTTTGTTAGTGAACACTTTGATTAGCTTCAGTTTGTTCCCAAAATATTTTGTCCAATCTAAATAAAAAAGCAAAAATAATGAGAACATCTAATAAAAAGTATCCCTCCAGTTTGGGGAAGCAAAATGAAAAGTAATAGTCTGATTGCTGAAACCATCTTAATAACTTTGGGTAAGGTTTAAGGGTGACTATGTCCTTGTGAAAGACCATGTCCTTCCTCATGGAAGATGAGAGGAGGGAAGCTGCCCCAAATGCCTGCATTTCCCCTAAGTGCTAATTGATGGGATGGGGATGACCACCAAGAAAAAGGCAGTGTTCACTGGTAACTGGTAATGCAGTGGCTGTTACATGCTCAAAACAGGATTTACTATAACAAGGTCCCAGAAAGAAAGGAACTTGTTATCTGCTACAAAAATATGAATATGTCCATTGAAAACTGTCAATGGAGGGCATGGACACAAAACATGACCTTGAATAAGACGATGTTTTGCAGGTATCACTGCAAGAGACCCTTAAGCTGATGGCTTCAGGGCTGGCAAACAGTCCACCATCATTGAATCAGACCCATCACTGGTGAAAGCTGGTGCCAAGAAACCACTATGGGCTTCCATATTGATTTGGTTTAAGGTGTTTTGCTCTGAGATAAAACATTTAGCTACTCTGGGAGACTGGAGATTGTGCTAACACACTCGCCAAGTCTGAATCTCAGAATTTCATGACCTATGCTGGAACCTGCTTCTTTTCCAAGCCACAAAGAATATCAAGTATCAACTAATCCCTGCGTCCACAAGATGAGAAATGCAACAATTACACGTTACACAGCATGGGCAGAATGTTAAATGTTTGTTATGAAAAATATAACTACAACTGGGAATATCTGAGAAAAATATTTTACAAGACTGAATCTTTAAAACACCATTTGTGATTTTTGGAAAACTCTGCTACCAATATGATGCAAGGCCAAATACATCATTCACAAATACAGATAGCTTCTCAACAGACTGAGAAGGATCTTGCTCCTCCTTTGTTAATACAGTGTCACTGAGCATTAGGATTGGTGAGCTTTGAGGAAGGAGTAGTAAAAACCGTGCACACCAAGCATAAAGCTCCAAGATGTCTGAGTGGGAGGACATATTTTATGTAATGTCAGTTCATTTATGCAAATCCTCTCCCAATCCATGATTCAAGATTTACCTGAGGTCTTTATAGGAAAGCAAATAAAGGAAGGAACTTTGCTGCAGTCCTGACTGAAATGTGTCTTCCAAATGAAGACAAGAGAAGAAAGAAGTTCTTTTAGTACCATAAGCATCATATCCATGCTTTCCCTGCAAAACTTGGAGTTCCCATTTGCCTGTGTAGCACCCCAAGCTTTGGAAAGATCTCTCTTAACACTGCTTATGTCACCTTTAAAATTGCATGTTAGAGAGCCAATCTGATGTAGTCAGGGTACATGCACCCTTTCAGATCTATTGAAGACAGAGCTGCCCTCAGACCATATCTGAGCTACAGAGCTGTGTCATCTGGCTTGCAGGACTTCTTCACAGGTCCAAAAATTTGGGAGGCAGTGCCAGTATTAATTGAGCAGTATGCTCCCCGACTGCCAGATTCCCAGGCAGATGGAGAGCCCTGTGAGCTGGACTGGACACATGGGGCTGGGGTGGTGTAAGGTAAGATCCAGGCTGAGGCAGCACAGGGCCCGATCTGGGCATGTGGGGCCTGATCTGGGTGCGCAGGAGTCAGCCCCATGCCACTTATCTTGCCTATGGGGCCAAAGGGTGAAGCACCACTGGTCTAAAGTTTTATTTTTTAAATATATTTTTGTATGTACCACCATTAAGAACTCCCCAGGGTCAGCAACGGCGGCCGGTGCACTAGCCTACACAAACAAGTTACGAGACAAGTTTGGATGAGAGCTTACAGCGCGCTAGCCACGAGGGACAGAGACAAAGAACTCCACATTCAGACTGGCTACTTGGGTTACAGCTTCTGTAAAGAGATAAGTAACTATGATAATATAAATTCTGATTCAGTCTCAACTGGCCTGCCTTATTGCATAGTCCTAACCCAAATTAATAATGAAGTTACTTTTTACTTTCTTGCAACAGCATTACATTGTTGATTTATGTTTAAGTTCTAATTCATTATAGTACTTCAGTAAAGCATCTGAAGGCTACAGTCTACACAGTTATTCACCATTTCATATTTAGGGATTTGAAATTTTCTACTTCTTGCATGTAGTATTTTGCACCTGCTTTTTAATAAGTTACATTTTACTGATTTCAGACCATTACTTGAGATTATTCTAAATTCTAATCCTGTCCTCCAAAGCATTTCAACTGCTCCTAGCATGATGTCATCTTCAAATATGCACTCCCTACTCTCAATATACTCTCTACTCCACAACCTAAAGTTAATAAAAATATTTAATACTAGACTCAAGATAAGCTCTTAAAGGACACTGCTTGACATTTCCACCTGGTTTTGCCCTGAAGGGAAGGGGGGCACAGGATGTGGGTGCAGCAGTGCTGGGAGCAAGGACTATGCCCTGCTGCCGCTTGCCCAGCCAGGCCAGGGAGGAGGGGAGGGGAATTGTGATGCAGGCACAGCTTGCTCCCAGCAAATGGGGGATCCCAGATCCTAGCACAACCCAGCCCGCCCCACACAGATCCAGGGGCACACACCCACTCCCATGCCCTCCCAGACCAGCAGTGCACAGTGGCATGCAGTGGCAGGAGCCCTTCTCCACAAGTCTGTCCCCCTGCCCGCCTCCCCCACCCCAGATGGGCAGCTTTTCCCAGGCACAATCCCTCCTTCGCTGTGGGGGCACTGATCTGCACCCCCCCCTCCCAACCATGCCCCTTTCCTCCTCCTCCCCCGACCACCTACCACAGGCAGCTATGTCCATCATGGTGAACAGTGGCATGCAGTGGCAGGAGCCCTTCTCCACAAGTCTGTCCCCCTGCCCGCCTCCCCCACCCCAGATGGGCAGCTTTTCCCAGGCACAATCCCTCCTTCGCTGTGGGGGCACTGATCTGCCCCCCCCCCTCCCAACCATGCCCCTTTCCTCCTCCTCCCCCGACCACCTACCACAGGCAGCTATGTCCATCATGGTGAGTACTGCTGCCTGTTTAGTCCATGGGCAAATTTCCGAAGCGGCGCCAAATACTTTCCAAATCGATTCGGATCTTTTACTTGGTCTCCCAACTTGATTCGGATTCAGAGATTCAGCCACTGAATCGGGCCAAATCTCTGCCGAATTGAAATTGGCTACCAAAGCTTTGCACAGCCCTGCTAGTTAGGCACCATTTTTACCAGACAGCCCTGGTGATCAAGCACCACTGCACTTGATCAGTTGCACAGTCAAAACAGGGAAAAAAATCACACTGGTTTGACATCTGTTCTCGACAAATCCATGCTGACTATTTGTCACTTTATTATGTTACAAGTTACTTAAAAAATGGATTGTTTTACATTTGGTTCAGGGAACTTTCCAGTTATCAAAAGCTAGTCTAACTTAATGTATTTACTCAAATCTAAGACAAGGTGAGGACAGAGTCAGACCCACAGCAGCCACCTGCCCCCCACCTATCTTTCCCTCCGCAGCTTCTGCACCCTCCTCTGCCTCCTTTCCTTCCCTTATTGTCAGGTATATCTCAGCTCTGGCTCAGGATGGATTCCTTCCCAGGCATGGAGCAATGGAAACTCCATCACCTGTATGGCCAGTCAGCAGTGCTGCTGCTGCTGCTGCTGCACAGGCCAGCAAGGGCTGAACTTCCACATGCTATGCTCCATGACACAGGAGAGAATAGAGTCCAAGCAACCTCTGAAGGAAGTAAGACAGGGAAAGCGGCAGAGACTGTGGGGAATTTAATTATTGGGGGGTCATCTTGACCTCAGGGTCACCTTAGATTCATGGAAATGCAGCATCTATATTTCTTCGGGTCTTTATCCCCCCCTCTCCCCAGAGACAGATTCTATTGTTTACCCTTTTCCAGTCCTCTGGAATTTCAGGACCTTATGAAGGACAGGTGAATAATGGTTCAGAGACAGCTTTATATACTTCCATAAGTATGCTAGATTATATTTCATCATGTCTTCCAACTTGAATAAATCCAACTTTTTTAATCTATTCTGGAATTTATGACACTCATTTCTCCATTTTTTTGTTCACATTGAGATAAGCATTAGTTAACATTTTTTGTGAAGACTGAAGCATACAAAAACATTTCAGCTTTCTTTGTCATCTATCATTCATCTATGTTCTATGCTGAGTAATGGGCCTATACCCTTTGACTCTTGCATATTTTAAATTTATTTATAATTTTCTAATTAGCCTTTTTATATCCCTTTGTAGCTTTAAGCCTTAGCCTGATTTTGTCATAACATGCTTGTGCTAGTCTTTTATATTTGTCCTTAGCCATTCATTCTTGTTTCCATTTTTTAATACAATTCTTTTTTGATTTTCAGCTAATTACTACACTGGACCCTCTCCAGTCTCTCCATACCCTTCTTAAAGCATAGAGCCTAAAACTGGACACAGTACTCCCGGTGAACCCTCACCAGTGCTGAAAAGAATGGAAGAATCACTTCCCTTGACTTGCAAGTGACACTCCTGTTAATACAACCGGCATGCCACTAGCTGTTTTTCCAGCAAGAGCTCACAGTCAGCTCATATTCAATGTACGGTCTATTGTAACCATGAGGTCTTTTTCTACTGCAGCCTAGCCAGACATATCCCAATCTATACTTGTGCATGCAGTTATACTGTCCCAGGTGCTTGTACTGGTCTTGCTGAATGCTGCTGCATGGAAGCAAGGTGGATAGACTGGAGCAGGTGCCACCCTGGCACATCCTTGCTCCTACACAGCAGCAGTGGTGCCTGACCCACCACCTGCCTGAAGCACCATGCCACTCCACTTCCCCACCAGACTCCAGCCCAGGACTTTTGACCAACTGGCTGGGAACAAGCTATGGAATCCATGAGTGTCCTGTCCAAACCATGACATAGGGTCAGCGTCATTTTAGTAAACCCTACCCCACAGCAATCGTTCTTTTTCTTTTTATCTTCACTAAAAGACATTCAGTAAGCCTCTCTTTCCCCCCTTTCTACTGAATATCCTCTACTTTCTATTCAAGGAATGACTGCAGAATACATTTTACAAGTCATGCCACCAAAATTAATCATCCTCATTCAGCAACTGTCAAGAAATTAAGTTAAAAAAATATTAGTTGAATCTGGCCTATAACAATAGCTGACTAACTTTTAAAAGCTAACCAAGTCTAGCTATGGTATAAATAGACAAGTTTCCTTAGGACAGCAACTGAAATTTTTAATCGAACCACAGCAACAATTACATGTATTATGTTCCTTTCTTTCTGCACACACATGTAACATGGTTTCAATATCTATGCATACATATAAATAACTAGCTAACTAAATAAATGAAAAACTGCTTGACGCTATGGCAATTACAGCTTTGGAACTGCAATGGAATTTATTCCACATGCATTAATGTTAACGTTTTCTCACCTTTTTTAAGCCAGCAAATCCCTCTGATTCCAAAAAAAAGAAGGCAAAGGGCATCAACACAAACAAGCAAAGATTGGAAAAAAGAGAAGCAAGATTCCACAATCCTGAAATTAAAAAAAAAAAAAACCACATTACTTTTTAGAAGAGATTCTTTGTGGTTATTACACTTACTGAAATTCCTGAAACTGCCTTTCAATTTGGTAAGCTTTTTACAAATAAAAATATAGCATATATAATATTTACAGATATAAATGAAGGGTTCATGTTACTCACCTTCTGCTGAAACTCTCTCTGGTTCTTAAAGCATATATGAAAGAAAACTGGGCAAGACAAATGCTAAAGAACATTTCAGCCCAGGAATTTATAAAATAACTTGCCTTACAATTCCCACAGGTTAACTGATTTAAATTGTAAAGCTGTGTAATCCCAAAGGCAAGAGATCCTCAACTGAGAAAGCCAGGCTACCAGTCATGAAGCACTGACCCTCCAAGAAGAGCAACAAAGACTTAACTGCAGGTATAGAACAAAGGGACCCTCTAAGCCAACGATACTGAACCTTCTTCAGTCAACGTAGCCCTTGGTCCCAAAGTGAGACTTCACGTACCCCCTTTCAATGGGAAATTAAATTTTTAGGCCCTTCAACCTGTGTTAGACAGCGTATGAAATATATCTCACGTACCCCGTGATGAGGCTTCACATACCCCCTGAGGGTACATGTACCCTCAGTTCAGAATCGCTGCTCTAAGCTTTCAGGTAAAGGTGTGACAGGATCAGACATCCAATCTACCAGACTATCATGCCTTATGCCTGATGCAGGGGGAGCCCAGGCTCCCCCTGCATCGGCATACTAATAGCAACCTCCCACAATTGGGAGTCCGACAGCTGACAAGACTCTGCAGTAGTGCCCCACTGAACAGGACTTGAAGTGCTGCCACATCTGAGTCTCATCAGTTGATGGGACTCCCCGCCACAGGGGCTGTGCTATTCTATATGTTCAAATTAAAGCTGGATAGAAATCAGCTATGAAATTATTACATATTTTCCAGCTTTAACTTTATAGCTGGATGGACTTTTTTAAGGCGTGATAGTTGATTTGCATATGTAGCTGGTCTAAATTAATTGTGCAATCAACCAGGTAATTGTGCAATACATGTAACATATAGAGGGCACCAAAGAGGAAGAAATTCTGCACTATTCCTTCCCCCCAGCCTGTCTCCCCCCAGCAAGTGAACAAGTGACCATGAGTATCACACTCCAGTTTCATGTGTTTACACATGAAGTGTTTTTTACTTAGTTTCTTTCACTGTTCACAATGTGTGGCCTTATTTATCTGATGGGAAGATGGATTTCGCTGGCTTTTATCATTTAATTCTCGCAATTTTAAGAGCTATATTAAGTAAACACTTGCAAAAGAAAACAGAGCAAACAACTGCCTAACGGAACAAATATTTTCAACAAAAGCTTCCACCAAACATCAGGTAAGTTTCAGAGTTATGGCTTTATTTACAGAGACCAGCTAGTTGGCAGCAAGGTAATTTTTAAAAAATTGTGATTCAAATAAATTCTACATTAATAAATCAATGGGAACCACTACATTATTTGAAAATATATTCCCAATTATGGAAACACCTACATTTAACAATAGACTAAAATATTAAACTTTACTGAAAAAAACCAAAAGGTAACATTAGTTGGTGTGTCAAACCATGGGGCTTATTGAAATATTTCTGCGTTAACTCTGTTCATGTTGTTATAACGTGCAACTCATTTTCATCTATAATGTTAGTATAGAGGGAAAGAAGGATTAATAAGTGACATAGTGGCCTACGTACAGGACAAGACAAGAGGAATCTTCAACGTAGCTACTAAAGTCCTGTTAATACTGATGGTTCAGTTGGGCTTGGTGGGCCCAAGGCTGCAAAAGGGAAGAGACAGAGATAAAAACATAACAAGGGAGAATAGTGTGTGAACAAGCAGGGTGTCAGCTCCCGAAGACCAATCAGAGGAGAGAGTCTGAAGTCAGAAAGACAAACTGAGGAGCTCCAGGGCTCAGGGGCTGGAAAGGAAACAGCTGAGCAAATCACTAGGGGTGCTCTGGGCTGTGGAGGCTGAACTTGGGATAAAAGAACTGTTCAACTCTTTGAAGGGGGAAGGCCGCAGGCAACTTCTGGCTGGGAGGCCTTTGCCCCATTAAATGCCTTTATTGAAGCATAGTTGTCTGCTTGCTGTTTGGAACTTGGGGTTGCACTTTAGAGTTACCATATTTCCAATACCAAAAAAGAGGATACCTGTGGGGGGAGGGGTGTATAATTGGGGGGTGCCAGTGATCTGCCCGTGCCCTGCCTCTGCCCCTCACTCCTAAGCCACAGGCCCCCCAGCCCTGCTGCTGCTTCTCACTCCTGACCAACTGTACCATGCCCCCCAGGCCTACCAGTGCACCACTCCCAACCCACAGCCCCCTGCCCCCCCCAGCTCTGCTGGTACCCCTCCGTGTCTCTCTCTCTTACCTGTGAGCAGCTGCCAGGATCTGCATACAGAGCACATGATCCCCAGCAACCAATCACCTTCCCTCACTGCTCCCAGCCCCAAGCAGCTAAGTCGCAAGTACTGGGGAAAAGCAGAGGCAGAGCAAAAACCCAGACGCTTGCATTTTAAAAACCCGCCCGGACAGGAGGACAGGGGGCCAAAAAAAAGCACATGTCCGGGGAAACCCAGACATATGGTAACTTTAACTTGTTCTCATAAACTGAACGAGATGCTATTTCCTTGAGTAAAGGCCACAAAGAGCCAGGGACGATGAGGGATCAAAAGGCCAATGTGTCAGATTAAGGAACGACCCTGCACTCCCTTGCAACTCTAGAAGCTACACCCATGCTGGCTTCAAGGGATGTTCAAAGACCAGACATTACTGCAGCATTCACAAACATGGACCCACCCCCCCACCCAAGACTGTGCGACAGTTGGTTATAGGTAATATCAAAGAAGTCTGTGCCAACTTCACTGACTAGAATTTTGTGCTTTTTTCCTTCCCCAATCTGTTGCACTAACTGGATAATACAGTGGTCAAATATACATTGAAAAGTAAACATTGACTTTCCCACCTATATGACTTCATGCTAAAGATACTTTGTAGACCTCCAACTGTTGGCAGGGCTTAAATAATAAAGACTCAATTAAATCTTATGAAGTACAAGTTTTTTCTAATGTGTTCACAAGGATGAGTTTTATATTTATTTGTAATGACCTAAGAAAATGTCAAGGAAAAAAACATTAAGCAATTTTTTTAAATTAAATTAAATAATTTAAAATTAAACAAAACCACAAAACCAAACAAACAAGAAGCAAAATAAAACAAAAAATTAAAATTAAATAAAATGCTGACAACTGAGATCTTGAACATTTTGCAAACTCAGATTATATACTCAGCAATTTTGCTTCCTAAATTTCATTAAGTTCTACCTCCACCTGCTGGACACATTTAGAACAGCAGAAATGAAAATCTTACTATTGTTAGCTGCATTTCTAGGAACGTCTGGCAGATCAGCTTTCACCACATTATTCGTATTGGATGGTTTTATGCTTTCAGCCTTATTTTAAAGCTAAGGTATACATTCTTTTCTTAGTGGCCACGTCTACACAAGATGCTGACTGCGCAGTTGTTACTGCGCAGTCATTTAGTACTTGCATACACAAGCATCGCTGAATGGTCTTTTCATGATGCTGACTGCTCATTACTAATGGACAGGAGCGTCACATCACATCACATCACACTTTGTGCCATGGAATGCTACTGCACAGTAGTAACAAGCTCCTGTGCAGTCAGTCTCCTGTGGACATGGCCAGTATGCTGTAAATCACCACCAATTGTTACAGTCCTGAATCAAGGCAAGATAGAAATAGATATATTGTCTGAAGAGTTAAAACTATGAGATACTTGCAACAGATAAGAATTGCACCCCAAATTAGTGCTGTTTGAGAAATAAATGATCCACAACTAAAGACTGTTACCTTGTAGATAAAGAGTTATGGATGTATGGGCAGTCATTATCTGATTTTTTTAAAGTGCTTAAAAGAAAATCAAGGTTGTGTTTTTGAATCCTTGCTCTGTCTCCCTTACCCACACTGAACCACACAGCTTGTGTTAATACAGCTGACTCTCTCATTTCCTAACTGCCTTTGAAAGAAAAAACTTAAACAAGTAATTCAATGACCTGGAATCACGCAACTAGGCAGCACTGAAGCAGTAGGTTATACATAGCAGATGAGGTCCACAAGAGGGAGCCATTCCCCCGCAAATATTATAAACTGAAGCATTTGTTTTTCCAGCAGTGTAAAGATGATGCAAAATCCTGAAATTAATTCTTTTCCATGAACTTCACAGAAAACACTTGCTGTGCACCTTCTCTTAAATCTGGTAACACACAGCTAAAGTTCATGAAATAATTCACATACACATGCAGGACCAATCCAGCCATTGCAAACCGGTACCCAAAATACAGCAATGATGCTGAATAAGAACAAACTATTATTTTCAAGGACTCACTACCTGGTCAAATCTGTCACAACCCAAAGTTGTGGTTTTTTGTTTTTGTGTGCTTCGGCACCGCTAAATTATGTTCCCGCCAAATTGCAGCTTTTTTGCACGGTAGAGTTTTCTGCTGCAATAGAGGAACCCGCGTGCAAAAGAGTATTTCCCACCGTTTGTAGCCTTCTTTGCATGGTGCATTTCTTTTGCATCATAGTGATGCACGGTGCAAAGGAGTTCCCGCCATTTGTATTTAGATTCGTGCCACATTATTGGCCGGTTCTAAATGTAGGCATACGTGGCGGCTAGCTATTGGCTTGCTAGCCATACAAAAGGCTTGGGTAGTTTCCGCCCAAGTCGGAGAGAGAGGAAACCTGGAGAGATACAGAACTCCCCAGGAGGAGGAGACTTCGCGCTGTGTGAAGATCTCCAAGCGATGTGGACCCTTGCGGACCCAACGCACCTTTCTTAAGCAGGCAACCGAGGTCCGTTTAGCTTCTAGCCTCTCCCCGTCACCGAGTGCAATCCTAGACGTATCCCTATCCTATATACCCAATTTTCGAACCCACGGAGTCTTAAGAGCTCCGGGGGACCTGGGAACTGAACAGAACCCACGGAGATTCAGCCACTCCGTGAGGAAAGAATTGCCGAACCCGCGGAGCCTAAACCACTCCGGGGTCAAAAAAACGAGTTTGTCAGAGTCCTCCAACGAGGATTCAAGCGGAGCTGCGCCTGGAAAGCTGTCCAGCCTACACCGCGACCACCTTGGGTGTAAGTAAATAATCTTTTCAATCAACCATTACGCCTCCGTGACTGATTCTAGCTCGCGCGTACCTTACCACCCCGCGGTTTTCTTCGGCCCCGCGTGCCCGGGCTGCTGGCCACAGTCCGCGTGCGCAAAGACGGGCCCGGCTCGCACATGGAGAGGATGGGATCGGGAGCCAGCCCGCACAAAATCAAAACAAAATGTCTACTAGAAAAGTCAAGGGCGCTTCTAAATTTGAGTTATTTTCATGATAACTTTCCACTTTTTAACCTCAGCCATTTTAGTGCTGCAGCTATCTTAAAATATATCAGAAGTTTGATTTAAATAAAAGTAGGATCTTTTCCCATTCTGTCCCCATATTAAAAAGTGACAGAAAGATGTGTGCTCATGTTAACAGTAAAGCTTTACTGTCAAAGCAATGATAACTTGTTACTACATGAATAAAGACATTATATGGTAGAGCAAAAGGCTTAAAGATCTAGGCAACCACCCAGTCGCACACAGTTTGAAGGGGAAATACCCTACTACAGTCACACTTTCCAACAGAACTAAAATTGTAATGGCTTAAAAAGGAAACTATAGTTACTGTTATGCTCTTCACTGATAAGCATGATACTTTACAGGTGCAAAACAAGATCTTTTGCAGTTTAGACAGCAAAAGAAACACCATTTTGACTAGTGTTGAAAGGATGGAAAACAAGAAATGGAGAGAATGCTGGTTTAATATTGTCCAAGAGCCAAAAAAAAAATCGATTTGATGGATTAAAAATTTGTTGGGCTTCTAACAAAAGTCGTATTTTATAATAAATACAAGAGTGAGTAGATGTTGAGAGATTAGTGAAGGAACTGTAATTGTGAGGAAAGAGTTGAAGGACAAGAGGTTAGCAGACAGGAGGGAAACTATTCGTACTGCAAAGTTTATACATAACGGTACAGCAATAAATGGGAAGAGGACTAAGTTAAGAAGGAGCTTGAAAGCAAAATTCAATTTATTTAATAGAAAATGACAGACATGATAGAGGCAGATGCAACAAAACTACTAACCCTTCACTTCAAGTTGTACTGAAGGAGGTTCACAGTCTCTAGGCAGTATTTGGAAGCCACAAGCACCACATATATGAGCCAGCTGTACTGCCACAAGTTGGGAAGTTTAACATTGGTAAGAGTGGCACAGAGGAAGAAGTCCTCAATAAAGGATCCAGGTAATGTGCGTCTGAAGTCTACAGATTCCAAATCTAGCGTAGCCCCTACTGCATTTACTGTCTGCCACGTGGAGGGTGAAAACACTGCACAGAAGTCCAACTGCCCCAATTACACATAGCTTTGCATCTCTGAGATCTTGGAGTCCTTGGCAATAATACTCATGAAGTTGTGGGTGATGGGTGAGGTATCAGAGGGCTGGAAAAGGCCAACACAGTGCTCCATTTAAAAAAAATAAAATAAAAAGGAGGATCTAGAGAGCTACAGAGCTGTTAGCCACACCCTCAATACCCTGGAAGCTACGGGAGCATAGGTTAAGGAAAGCTATTTGCAAGCATCTGAAGGAGGAAAGGCAGCAGCATGGATTTACTAAAAAGAAATTTATGTCAGATAATTTTCATCTCCTTCAACAGAGTAACTACTTGGAAGGATAAAGGAAATGCTGTAGATATGGCATATCTGGATTTCAGCAAGGCTTTGGAGAAGGCCCCACATGACCTTCTCAAACACACTGGAGAAATTTAGGCTAGACAAAACTACTACAAGGTGAATAGACAACAGGCTCAATAGCTGTAAGCAAACAGTAATTAAAATGGAGCCAAGTCAGAATGACAGGAGGTTTTGAGTGGAGTCCCCCAGGGTCTGTCCTGGGCCCAGTGCTGCTTATGTTTATTAATGATGGGGATGCTGACATAGAAAGCTTCTCAAGCAAGCTTGCAAACATCACAAAACTGGGAAGACTGCAAACACATTGGAGGATGGGAGTGCAATTCAGAAGAATTTCAATGGAGTGGAAAGCTGGGCTGGAGCTGACAGGATGAAGTTCAATACTGACAAGTGCAAGGTGCTACAGCTGGGGAAGAATAATCCAAAATACATGTACAAAATGGGTGACACCTGGCTGGATGGCAGCACTACGAAGAAGGATCTGGGAACTCTGGTGGAGGACAGACTCAGGGTGTGTCACCACTGGGATGCAATTGAACAAAAGGCAAATGTGGTTCTGAATTGCATAATAGAAGCATTAGGTACAAGAGATGGGAGGTGATCGTGCCCCTTTACGTATGGCCGAGTAGAATATTGTGTGCAGTTTTGGGCTCGACATTTTTAAAAGGACATGGAAAAGTTAGTGACAGTCCAGAGGCAGGCAAGAAAAATGATAAAAAGCTTGGAAGGCAAGTCATGCAAGAACAGGCTGAAGGACCTAGGCATGTTCTTGTGGAAAAGGCACTTAGAGGGGACAAGATAGCAGCCTTCAAATACCTAGAGGGCTGCCATAAAGAAGAGGGAAAGCACCTTTTCTCTCTCACTGCAGAGAGGAGGATGCAGACCAATGGCCTGAAGTTGCAACATAAGTAGGGTTAGACTGGATATCAGAAAAATCCTGAACAATGAGGCAGCGGAATAGACTGCCTAGGGAAGTTGTGGACGCCCCCATCACTGGAGGTGTTCAAGAAGAGGTTGGGCAGGCATTGGTCAGAAAGAATCTAGCCATAGCTATGTCTATGTTCTACTGTGAGCATTTCCAATGCTTCGGGGCTTTACTGGCTGCCACATGGGAATGGGACAGAATTTTTTCCTGATGCTACATTTTCCTCAGAAACATTGGGCATTGACTACAGCCAAGGCCAGGGATTCAGACTGGGATGTGCCAGTGTTCCTGCTGGGTCTTAAAACCCAAAGGTTCCTAGCGAGAGGGTCTTGCCCATTTGCTCAGGGTCAGACAGATCGCTGTATTTGAGGTCAGGAAGCAATTTTACCCCAAGATCACATTGGTATAGACTAAGAGGCTTTTTGCCTTCCTCTGTAGCAGGTGGCATATATACTGTTAAAATCACATAATATTAAACTTTCAGCTCTAACAGTGACCAAGCAGCCCCAAGTAGAATTAGATCCCTTTGCTGCTTAGTAATTCACCAAATAGCTATCTTTTTCTTTTAGTAAAGGTGCACCGATATATCGCATCAGCACTGATAAAAGGAAAACTGACATTATCGACAATCAGCATTTTTTGGCCGGTGTAGCCAATAATGTCACCAATAAATGCTGCATGCCTGTGTGCAGCCGCAGCATGCACGTGACCAGGAATGCAGCCCTGCAGCTTGGAGAGCAGCACCCGGCCAGTAAGTCTGCAGGGGAAAACAGCAGGGGCCGATTGAGGCCCCCATGGTGAGGCAGCAGGGCTGGGGCAGGTGCTGCTGCACTGGGGCAAGGCAAGGTGGAGCCACAGACAGCTAATTCAGGGGGCGGTGGAGGGAAGAGGGGACAGCTCCCCGCTGCCACGTGCACCCCCAGGGAAGGTATGGGGGCATGTGCCCCCCAGATTTGTGCGCAGGGTGGGGGCGAGTTGCCCACTGAGGGCTTGGGGCCAGGGGCCGCTGCCACCCATCCTACCCCCACCCACCCCAAGCCTGCAGCCCACCCTCACCCCACACACAAATCCAAGGGGCACATGCCCCCATGCCTCCCCAGGGGTGCACGCAGCAGCAGGGAGCCGCCCCCCACACCCTGGACAAGCCGCCCACAGCTCCACCCCGTCCCACCCCAACTGGGCAGCACCTGCCCCTGCCCCAGCCCCATTCCCTCACCATGGGGGCCTCAATCTTCCCCCCACCCCACTCCCTCACAGATTTGCATGCATACTGGCCATCAGATTGGTATTGGCCGATATGGCTGGTTAATAATTGGCCATCAGTAATCGGTCAAAAACATCTTTATCAGTGCACCCCTATCGTTTAGCAGTCTAGCCAAAATAAAGGTTTGCACATCTATCTTTTTCCTCCATTAAATGTACTATAGTAAGAGCATATGAGAGAAACATCTAAATCAAATGATAATCAACCCCTCTTCTCCAAGACACGGCTTCAACTCTGCAGCTCATGTGCAAAATTATAACTTCACTAGCGTCACACCTGATTCACAGAGGATGAGAAAGTGTGTATTTTTGGGCAAAGCCAACTGCATTTTAAGTGTCTTGTATTTTTCACTTTTATAATTCATAAATCTGATTCAAACAAAACAGAAATTTCAGGTTACATACGAAAAACTGAAATTTCTTTCAACATGAAGAAAATTCTCTCATAAAACACAGATGGATGGTAACATTCACTAAAACATAAGATATGTTGAGATTTTAGAGTTTAGAGTTAAACAATACACATCTATGAAAATAGTAAAAAGAGTTCATAGCCCCAAACCAAGGCAACTGCAGTCTCTCGACTACTATATTCCTCAAGCCTTCCTTTCAATCCATCCTATTTATAATCTTTAATTCTATATTTACACTTCTGTTCTTGCAAATGGCGCAAAGGTTCACTTGCTTTTGTACATATGCCTCTTGACTTTGGGTCTTTCACATATTAGATCCTTTATATGTGCCTGCACAATGCTATGCATGCTAACCATTATTTGAATTCACATAGAACCCAAAGAACTAGACACTGTCCTTGCAGGCAGAGAAGCAATAACTTGAATAATTTCATTTAGATACGCACCTTACCAACTGTGATAAGCACACAATCAACATATGTCATATACATGATTTACATTTAAAAAGAAGGTATCAGTTAAACGTCACTGTTTCTCAACCCAACCAAGTTTCTTGTAAGTTACTAAGTTTCTTGTAGCAAAAGTATAAAATTAAAAAGTTATCTTAATATACCTTTTAGGTTTACAGATTATCACAATTATAGGTAAAGGAGATATCCAATCACTTACATATTTCCCACATTTCAGAACTTCCTGAAAAGGCAGTTCTTATACTATAGGAGATATTTATGTATGCAATAATAAAACTTTTGCATTACCTTCCTTTGTCCACATTACCCTAAAAATGCAAGGGTTCTGAAGACTTACACTGCAGTGTACTAGTATAAATGCTGAACTCACCAGCAGCATATCAACAGCTCACTTGCAACTCTAAGCCATTGTGACAGTAAGTATGTAAAAGAAAAACAAACAGTATTATCATATATCAATCCCAATGTTTTTATTAATGCACTATAAATTAAGGTGCCAGTTTGAACTGTATTTTGCTAAGTACTAACCATGGATTAGAGAGCCATTTAACCACTGTATATAGTAGTTCTGTGGAAAAGATAGCAGGATCTCATTGCTGATTATTGAGAAAGGTAGAAGCAGGACGGCACCAGCTGAAACTGCAAGAGTGAAGGTGCTCAAAAACAGCCTGAAAGTCAAAGAAATGTATCACTGTTACTGCCAATGTTTCAAACAGCAAAGAAGCAGTTAAATCTAATTCACTCATTGCTCAATAAAAATGATCGACTCTCTGGTACCAAAAAACTACTCATATCAAAAGATTATACTTATAAAATGGTTTCCTGAATTATCAAAATTAGAGTAAAATAATTCTCTTAGATTCCCCACCTCCCCTCTTAGAAATTAAGCACATGCAATATCACACATTAGAAAAATATTTCAGCATGGGCTACCATTCTTTGAGACTCCTAAGTATGTGATGAAGACTGGGGAAGCACATACACTGGTTCTAAGTAAGTAAATCAATCCTTTTGTCACTTACAGGTCACGTAGGATCACATTTGAGCATTAATATTTAATGTGGAACTGCAGATTTACTGTATTTCTACCCATACAAAGAAAGAAGTCTTCAGTGATTTAAAGGTCTAAAGATTTTGACAACCCTTAGGTAACAGAATAAAGAAAAATCTACTAAAATTAACGAAGTACTCAAAATGTTGCAGGGAAAATCCACCCAGCTTCAAGACTCCATATTTGATTTATACTCAATGCTATCTTGTAGTATTATGCAGAACTGTACACTCTAGAATGTAAGCCCAAGCAATAGTGTAAGATGCTAAGTCTGATACTACAACACAATTTTCAATAATTTTCAAAATTCCATGACTGAAGGTGAAAATACACACTGAAGTAAGATTTTCTTCCAGGAAACAGGCAATAACATTCTTTACCTAAAGACTACATTCTTTACCTAAAGACTTCTCTCCCATCCCAGCCAGCACGCAAAGAGTCTGCTGCTGCAAATTCTAACTCATTCAAATAATCCTTATTCACATGAGAAGTCCTAATGAAGTCTACATGATTACTTTTATGAAGGGTTACACAATCAGGCCAAAATCTAAATTCTTAAAAAGGAAGATTGTGACATCAGCCTTTGGGCCTAAAACATTTGTAGTAGGCTAAGCAAAGAAGTTGTAGCCCTCTAGTCCCTACTGTGTGTTGTTGTTTTTCTCTTTCTTTTTTTTGAACAAAGCCATGTTAACTATTATATGTAAAAAAATATCATCTTTATGAGTACTTGCAAAGTTACCATTTAATCCAAAAGAAATGTACACAGAAAATAAACATGAGTTTAAGATTATCAGGATAGGAAGCATCTTTTAATACATACATGTATATTTATACCAGGCTACACTTTGATTTTTAAAGATAATAAAAGAAGCTGAAGCACCTGATATTTATTATGCTATTACAAAATTAAAATGTAACAAATAAAGTTATCTTATTAATTTTTGCATAAAAAGACAACTGATCCTACTTCTGCAGGCCTTTCTGAGAGATGCCAGCCAGTTAATCTGTAGCTGGAAAAGACCAGTCAAGAAGGCAAAACAGCCTTAACCTGGAGTCTGCAATTAAATCTTCTCTTACTAGAAAATACTTTCACTAAATACCCTGCATCCTAAACCCAGAAACCAAAATCTGAAGCCCTCAATTACACTTCATTATGAAAATACAGCTAAAAATCTGATTTCTGTGACAGTTCAATGGTTTGCAATGTTTCTCAGTTTGCTTTTTAGGAATCCTATTTAGGGATTTTTGGATTCATAGTTGGTGCCAGGCATCACTGAGAAGGGCAAGTGATTTTTACAACTACGGCAGCATCTTTATCTTTTTTCCGTAACTGCCAGGAATAGACAACACAGGTATAAGACTGTCTGGCACACAAAATAATAAACAGCTTTCAACATATTCAGTGCTTCTCCACTACTTATACTGTAAAAAAGTCTGTGAGATGAGCACTATACTCCCTCTGCTGAAGTATATCAGTACTACTGGGAGCAAGAGAGGGCGTTACCACTGCAGACTAAGTAACACACTACCATCAGCATAAGAGAGAGAGAAAGATGAGACGTGTTACATACTTTTTGTTCTTGTGGTCCTTCAAACATTAAGAGGATTTTAACAATTCCCAGAGCAGAAATGTAAATTGCTAGCAGCCAACAGGAAGAGAGATTACATTTTCAAATCTCTTCTATTTAAGAGGAAGGAACTAACGTTCCAGGGAGCCTGAAACCTGTTATAAGCACCCAATTTACTTTCTAGAAAAAGCTTTAGGAGCAAGAAATACTACATTAGAGAAATACATCCTGAAGGAAGCTAAGAACAGTGTTCCAGAAACCTAACAGCAGAAAAGCCCCAAAACAGCAAATGGCAGAAGACAACCCTTCAGTAAAGTTCCCTAAAAACCATTTGGCTTTTTATTCTGAGTAAGGAGGCAATAACGAGTGCAGGAATCTGCTGAGGCAGAGAGAGAGAGCATCTGAGATTGTGCGCAAGAGTGCAGGCAAAGAATCAAGAAATTATGATGCCATACATTGGGTATTTCCAGAAAATAAGTAGAAGGTACTGTGCACAACCAAAGAACTTGGTAAAAAGAAATCTGTATTAGTCCTGTATAGAAGTACTTCCCTTAAGGAGATCAACATTTAAACATTCTTCAGTGTCAATAATCAGAGTGTGATGTGATAACATGTAGATCTTCAGGGGAGCATCTGTATGCTAACAACAGTCAAAAATGCCTCCGGAATGTTTTAAAGATCCTGAACAAGTTAGTTACTGTGCTGCCAATTATGAGAGGAGCATGTTTAAATTTTAAAGCAAATCATATAAAAGTTTAAGGAGAACACTGTAAACTTATTTTAAATTGAAGTCCAATATAATTATTATCCTGATATGACTAGATATCTCAGAGGATGGTGTCTACAGAAACCAGAAGTGACAACGGAAAGAACAATATTTAGTTTTCCTTAAATGGAAGCAATCATTAAAAGACCTGTGAAATAAGAAGCTTGGGTAACTGTTCCAACTTTAAGTATGACTGGCAGAAACGGAGGAGAAATTTGCTCGAGAAAGGATAAAAATATAAAAATTTTGGCAGGAAGCCGAGCTGGCAGCCAGTGTGGCTCCAGCCGACCAGGCTCCAGTTTTGGGCAGCGCGCACTGCCACTACATGTGTCAACCTGCTTTTTCTCAGTGAGGGTTCTGTTGATCCTGGGATCCCCCTCCCCACCACACTGCAAGGTAGCAGCCCAGGGAACACCTATATGTGCGTTGTGTGCCTCGACAGATGGGTCTGCAGCACCACATACCACACATCTGCACTCATCTGGATGTGTCTTGCAGGATCATTTGAGCATAATTTTACCTAACACCCTGCCACTGCAGTAGCCACAGCATTGGTGGTACTATGTCTCTCCTGCTCTCTTCATAAGATGCACTGAAGGATGTTTGTGGGGTTGTTGTTTTGTTTTTAAACTCGGGTATTTTATGCCTTTGGTGAACAGGTGGTGTGTGGCAGGACAAGAGCGATGTTCTTGCAGACTATTGTGGCAATTTATTTTATCTATGAACAGAGGGAACTGGACTCAATAGCTCAGAAGGTCCAGTTCAGTCTTACATTCCCCTAAGTAGTAATAAATAGATCCACAGGAACAGAAAGAAAATAAAGAAAAAGTGACGATGCAGAAAAGGATATATGAAAACAGAGTTGGGGAAAGGAATACAATACTCAAAAAAGGCAAAAGTGGAGTGGAAAGACAGAAATGGAAAAAGGTGTAGGAAGCAAAGAGTTACAGTGCATAACAGTGCAAATTTGAGGGATTTATCTGTTTGGGGGCACTGTCTATGTACACAGTGTTCACACAGACCCGTGATGTCAGTCCATGAACCAGCCATCTGTATATGGGGAAGACCAGTGTACACGTGTGGAGAAAAGGAAGAAAGCAAGCAGCAGAATGCAATATTGTTAACATTCAATCCGATCACAAAGACCTTAAAAGATGCTGATTCTCAAATCTTGCCATTATCTCAGTTTTCATTCATAAATAAAGCTTGTAGCCCTCATGGCATGGAAAAGAACTTGCACATGAAACACCTGAGGCTCACATACTAAAAGACGCATAAAAGGACCCACTTCCTATTATATTTTTTTAAATTCCAAGATGTTTAAACCTATTGCATGGTTTCTGAATAAGAGGGAAAAGACAAAAAGAGACTTAAGAGTGAGAGGGACTGAATATGGGGGTATGAAGATAAATAGGGGAAAATTTAGTGAGGATAAAGTGGTCTCAAGGAAGAAACTGGATTCAGAAAAAAATAGGGAAAGGAAATGTATGTGAATGGAGTAGATATTGTACTCATGAATTTGACTTAGCCTGTCATCTACAAAAGCAAAGTACAGGTGAAAACCGCTTCCTGTAGCACTGCTTATTTTTTCCATAAAGCAGCATACCATGTTTACATGCACACCACACTTGCTTCCCCCCACAAAATTAGCCTTCCAAAATTGGGGCATGTGTCTTATGTGGAGGAAACTGATTTTCTGCCCAGAATAGAAGCATGGAAATGCTGTAAGATGGCAACTGCTTCCTTTCCTCTTCTTCTCTCAAGTAGCTGCATGCAGGGGAGATTACAGTCCAGCAGGGGTAGATCTGAGGAGTGGAGGAGGGGGGAAAGGGGTAGAACGTAGGGGTGCAATCACAGGGGTGATTCCTGTTCTACCCAAAGTTTAAAACTAAACTGCCCACAAGCAATGGCATTTCTATTCAGGCAATACTAAACAAATCAATTGACTTTATGGCTCATCATTAATCTACCCAGTTCCTGCTAATCACTCTTCACTCCAAAGGGATCAATTCCTTCCTTTTTAGCGGTCTTGACGTTACACAAATCAAGCTATCCTCTCTTCAGCAATTTTGCTGTGTTAGCTACTCTCTTCTCTTATTTCACAGCCCTGCAGACTATTGTCAGCTCTTTTCAAAATCCTAGGTCTGCCCATGGAGCCCAGTCTTCGGCAGCAGCTATGGTTTCATAGCTTTTGGCTACGCAATTAAGAGCTGCTGACAATTCAGCTATGAAAGGGTTAAAACTGTAGCTTTTACCCAAGCAGAAGAGGCAGGGTGAATGAGCTGAAGATGAGGCTCTGGTCCCTGCTCTATATAGCCAGGAAAAATCTTTTCTTATTTCTGCCTTCCCAAAAACAATGCAAGTTATTTGGTGGAATGTGGTAAACAAGAAAATACAGTATGAAAATAAGTGTATAAAAATTGACAGTTGTATTTTGATACCTATGTAGGTAAAATCATAAGGATATTATTTTTCTATTTCTACTTCATAGTACAGGGAATATCAAGAAAAGTACATACGAAATTCTATTGACAATGGCATCTTCATCCTCTTGCTCATCTGAAAAGCAATTTAAAATACTTTAAATTCAGTTCTTAAGCCAACTTATCCTTTCTTTCCCTTTTATTTAACAACACTGTTCTAAAAGAAATGAAAACTATAGCTCAGATTTAAAATTTAGTATTACTAAAACCAAATAAATTATTTCTGCATTTTACAAAATACATGTCCATGGCAGGTGAAATATACAATTCCATTATATGGGTAAAGGAGGGAAGGGAGGAATGTTAGCATAACAGAACAAGCATGTTCCAGGTTTGCAGTAAGAAATCATGTGGACATTTCCAAATGCAGAGCCAGCCACCTACAGGCTTGCATCACAATGGAAAAAATCCATGCAAATAAAAGGTTGTGCCCTTTGCACTGTTTACTAAGTTATCATGACATTAGGATTTGGATTTCTAAATTAAATAAGTGAATGGTTGTTTACACTGAAAATTAAACTGGACCCACTTCTCAACAATCTACTGTGGAAGTGGCAAGCAAATAAAGGAAAAGATGTGAATTCCAATATCAGAAATTTTATTACAACAACTAATAAACAGTTGATACCACTGTGCAATCATATTTTTGAAACTATGAAATCCAAGTAGCTAGCTATGCTTTTCTATTCATGTATGTTTCTCCAAGGAATTCAGTTTGCAAACATGTTTGGTGGGGGAAGGGGTCCTCCACTTTTGGTTTACCATAAAAAAGTAGCAAGAGTTACATAATTATGTGCAAGGAGATGTAAGATTTGACATCTTCCTGGAAGTAAAGACACGATGAGCATGGCCTATCACCACAGCTAGCTGAACCCATCAAAACCTCAGGTCACAAATGCAAGGGCAAGATACTTAACTGGTATCAGCCTGATACTAGGTGTCTCAACCAGCTTTGTAATAATGGAAATCTTTCATCTTCATCCCTTCTCTCTCTCTCCCAGTTGTGGGCCCCTAACATTGAGAAACACGTTGTTTGCTCAACAACCTGGAGAGGTTGGGTTCCTCTACCTTGTAGCATTTCTTTTTGCAAAAGTAATGTTAAAAACTTGAATGTGTAAAATTATTTACCTGCTTTCCTTTTGTACCTTGTGATTATGAAGTAGGAAACTATGTAGAGAATAGCAAACAGGAGAAAACAGATCTGAAAAAGAAATGTAATTTAATTAGGTTGAAAAGAGGCCTTAAATACATTACATGAAGACAAAAAGTATGATGAAATTCAAACCAACAGAAGCGTTATGCTTAAACTATTATTCTGCAATTAACATATGCCATAGATCTCATGGGGGGGGGGGGGGGAAAAAAATCAACAAAATGCCAAACTTTTATTAATTGCATAGGAAAAGCTTCCAGTTTTTTTTACTTGGAAAGTCACAGGCAAGCATCTGTGTGGGATACTTCTGTAAGTCAGATAAAATGCTCATAATATTATGCATCACTGCGAAAAGATTTCAGCTATATCCACTACTTGTATTTTGCTTGAAATACAATGTTAAATCCTTAGCTCACAGTGTTTGGGCACAAAAAATCCTTCTGCACCTTGAAAGTCACATTATGACAGGAGCACACAGCTATCTAGTACAATTTCAAAAATAAAACCTTTTTCAGAGAAGAAGGAAACAGGATCTCTCTGCAATGTGCTGATTCAGCGCACAACTAAAGCGGAATACATTTCAAAGTGTAAAGGTTTTAGGTTGGGGTGTTGTTATTTTTAAATGATTTTCATGGCTGCAGAGCTCAGAGTAGACAATTTTGGGGACCCTTTTTCTTGGGATTTAGCTGCAGAGTTTGGTCTTCCCAGGAAATAAAGAATTTGGGTAACAGTTGTTGAGAAGAATGCATGACACTGTCAACACAATTAAACAGAATTTTGTTTTCCATTATTCTAATTTAGTTCCTAACATCCTGGAACCAGTGCAGAGTATTGGCTTTAAAGACAAAAACAAGTAAATGAGCATACCTCACAGTATTTAACAGTAAACATGAAACTAGTAATTTAAGATATTAGATGCACAGAAAACAAGTTTGGCTAGTTATTAGTCAACAATTCAGGAACAAAGGAAAGGAAACATGCTTATATATACAAAGTACTCAAGAACTTGAATACCTTATACAGTACTTAGCTTGGATTAGATTAATTATTTTTCAAGCTAGCAAACTATTCTTAAAAAGATACTAAAATAAATTTTTATATACAATTAATTATTAGCATAAATTGAGGTACTGAAGTCACAGAAAACAGAGATACATTTTCCTTTTTATTTATAAAACAAACCAGATGCTAAAAATGTATGTATATGATAACAAAATATCCCTGGGTTTAGTTTAAGTACTTCACATTATGGTAATACTTAACAGGACAGAAGAAATACACGTGTTTGGTTTTGTTAGCTTTTTGGAGGCAGAGAGCAAGGATTGAGTTTCTCTCAGTCAGTTTTGGCCATTAAAAGATTTAAATAATTTTTAGGGTACCAGTTCCTGGAAGACAGTGTTAGATTGGAGAAAAACATCTTCAGGTTGAAACTAATAATGACAGTTGGAGTTTAGCTTCTATACTGAATTTGACTTTCATTGCATTCCCAACACTCATTCAAAAAGAAAAAAAAAGCCATCTCTAAAGCAGTAATGCCATCCCATCCCAAAATAAGATTTTTCAGGGGGAAGGCAGGAAGAAAGCCTTCACTACCCTAAATTTGTGGTACTTATAAATTTCCTAAAGGATTTTTAAAGCGTGTATATGCATGGATTAGAAAAAAACTGAATCAACAGAGAAGTTATAAAACACATTTTAAAACACTTGTAATTGCATGAGTTTTATAAAAGCAGAAGCTGTGTGCCTGTCACTCAACTCTGACAAAAAGGGCTAAAAAGCAAGAAGAAATGGGGAAACCTGCTTAAAATGGGGATTAATTACTTTCTAGAGACTTTTCCAATTAAGAATTTTACACACACACATCCCAGCCCTATTTAAACAACATGGATATTCTTAAACATTGTTGAAGAGTTAAGGTTGGAAGTATGTTTCAATGAAGTCTGGATAACAAGAATTACTCTGCACAAGAAACTAAGAAGTCTGGAAATGAATAATAGAAAGAACTTACTGAATCTCTCGTCATACAGTCTTAGGCTGCTTAGGCTGTATTGTACATGCAAAGTTGTGCAAGTCTGAGAATGAAACATAAAATTCCTCAAACTCCAATCATGTGAGAGCCCTACATCATGTAGTGGGAAGTGGAAAGTTCCCAGGTCCCCCAGCTGCACCCACTGTGCATGTAAAAATGGCAGCTGGGAGCTCTCCACTCTCCAGCTGCCACTTCCACTGGCGTTTCCACTGGAAAAAAAGGGGAGTGCAGCTGCAGCTCCCAGCTGCATACTCACTTTTTAAAAGGTCCAAGACACAGCCAGAAACATCACAGAGGAAGCAGGAGACACCGTACTGTCATCATGGCCCCAGAGAAGGTGGGAAGAGCAATGATATAGCAACCACACCCCACTATACAACTACCATCCTCATACCCTCCTGGTCATAAACTCCCACGTAAGGCATGGGTAAACCTGAATCGACTGCAATCAGGCTACGGAGCCTTCAACAAAAATCAAACAAAATGGAAAAGGAGATCAGACAGCCCAGCATATTCTGACTGTTAAGCCTGTGCGAAGCAGCTAGTATTTGCTTCAGATTTGGCCGATTCAAGGGACAGCGATTCGATTTGGTGATCGAACCACTGTCCTAAATTGATTTGGCCGTATCTGATTCAGAGATTCGGCCACCACCGGATCGGCCAAGTCTCCAAATCAAACAGGCCCCATCCCCATCCCCATCAATGGCTGCCCCACCCGGCCCCAGAATAGTTATTTTTTTAAACTTTTGGATCCTAAAAAACTAAATGTTGAGGGGAAAAATAATATCAGAACCAGCAGCTCCTCCTCCGCTTCAAAAGTACTCACTTCTAATTCACAGGAGTCAACAGATTACTGTATTTACTCAATTGTAAGATGAGGCTTCTTCCCCCCATTTAACATAAGGAAAAAGCCCCTTGTCTTAGAATTGAGCAGGGAGGGTGGAGGGGATGAGATGGCTACTATGGGCTCAGGCTCCAGCCCTTACCCAGGCTCAGGGTCAGAAGCTTTTGCATCATGCTGTCTACCCCCTTCTCCCCCCGCAATGCAGCCTCTGCTTCTCTGCTGCCTGGGGCATGGAGCACAGCTCCAGCCTGGCCCTGCAGCAGTGGCACAAACTGCATGGCTGTTTGTTATAGTGCCCCAGGCTAGAATGGGGCAGAACCTGCCCACATGGAGTGAGGGTAAGGGGATAACAGGAAGTGGGAAGCAGAGGCTGTTGGGGGAGGGAAGAGAGGGACTAGAGACAAACATTATACATAAACCAGTTTAAGTGATCAGAAACTGGCCTAAGCCTGTAACACAACAGATGTTCAGTGCACATAAACCAGTCTGAAAATGGCTGAAACACGTTTGAGATAAATCTGGTTGAATGTAGTATCAGATGGAACTGACTTGGGTCAAACCAGTTTATGCAACGTCTGTCCCAGACCCTTTGCTTGTTTAAGCTAATCCAGACACCCCCAGCATCCCAGCATGCTCTCTGGGCTGGGCAGGGCTCTCTGCTCCACAGCATTGCTGGCCCCTCTCCTCTGCTTCCTGGCCAGAGCTCCAGTAGAGACTTGCAGGCACAGCAGGGTCTGCTGGCTTCCCCATGCCACTCACTACTCACTGCTTAATCAGATATCCCTTCCTCCTCTCTCCCACAGCATAGACTGTAACCAGCATGTGGTATGCTAGCTAATGCTGTGTAAGGCAGATAGGACAGTGTCTGCTTAGGGCTTTTTGGAGGTAATCAACACCTTAGATGATTAAATCCCTATATTCCTTTCTTTGGAAAAGGCAGATGAGGTTCTTTGGATAAATCTGATATGTTTTGTGATATTAGACTAATTAAGTAGTTGGAAAAAAATTTCTTAGCAAACTTTTGGGTTTAAAAACCCTTCGTCAGGCTGAGGAAGCACCTTCAGTTGGTCTGTGCTCTTCCCGGATGGAATGAATAGTAAAGAAGCCAGAGACTGATAAGCATTTTCCATTGAAAAAATGCTGTTTAAAAACAGCTTGTAAATAAGCGAGGCTTTGTTTTCTGATGGAGTGTTAAATGCTGATAATGGAGCTGATAAGTGTTCTGATATTAAGGGAGGGGGGACACCTCCCTAATCAGTGTCCTGCAGGGGGGCCTGGCCACACCCCCCTCAGCTCAGCACTGTAGAAGGGAAGGGAGGGCTGCTCTACCAACCCTGGCTTCTAGCCTGAGTCACTGCAGGCATGTGCCTGCATTCCTGGGATGTCTTTCTGGTTACAAAACTGATTTAGCCTAGCCATGTTAGACTAACTTGCAAAGATTGAATCAATTCAGGCTCAGGCTTGAGGGCAGGCACAAGCAGGGGGCAAGGTGACCAACCTCCCCATACCACCTGCCCACCCCACCCCCCGCCCCAGTGGTGGGGGTGGTGGAGGGGATGAGTTGAAGACAACCCTCCAATAATTAAATTCTATACATGGAAAACTGTAACAAATTTATAACTTTTCCATGTATAAAATCTAATTTTGGGGGAGTGATCTTAAAAGTCAGGGTCATCCTAGATTCAAGTAAATATGGTAAATCCAGTGGGGGATAGAATTAAGTTCCAAAGGGTCATCTCAGCATCATATATGGACTTCAATGCCAGCACTATGCAAATCACCAGTTCTACAGCTACACATGAAACTCACAAGAAACTCGCTTTTCCAGTGCTGGATCAACAAAATTGATTTGCAGCTGGTTGTAACTAAAAACAGGCAAAGGGAAATGATGTTGGCAAGTACAGGAAAACATTTTGAACAGTAAAACAATAGCAAAATGTCATTATCAAGGGACTTCCAAATGCCAAAATGAACCCCCAATGGTTTGTACTTCCTGACCTCCTCACTGCCTCTCAAAATCATGACAGCAACTAGAGAGATCTTTCAGCTAGCCAGATTAGCACACATCTTTCTATGGGAATCAGCCAAGCTACAGTAATCTACACATTCTATTCCAAACTGACTGTCATCCAGATTTTTGTCACTAAATCCAGCTAGAGCAACGTGGGCCCAAAAGAGGAGCAGGTCAAAGTTGCTGAAAGGCTGAAATAATATGGCTTTATACTTGATGACTAATAAGCAAACTACAGGAATAATCCGTCCCAGGACATTTTAGTTTAGCTCCAAATTTCAGAAAGGAGCAATAATAAAAACAAAACAAACCAAACACACAAAAAAGGACTCAGCCACATGTGCTTAATTAGAAGAGTAAGATGCATGGTATTTAAGTCATTATAGATGAAGAATATGCAAGTTATTATGAAATTAGACATTACATTAGTATCACCTGCACAATGGATGGGATTAAGCATACATAATCGCTTAGTATGAACACTTCTTTATGGGCAACACCAGTGCCTTTTAAAATAAATTTTAAACAAAGAAGTATGTTCTTTTTAAATAAAGTTGTACTTAAAAGGTGCAATATAGTCCATGAAGCTGTCATTTCTCTACAGAAATACTCAGTGAGATCACAGGGATAAAGGCATTTCTTTGAAAGGTTATGTAGGCCTCTGGCAGGGATTTAAAGCACCAACTAATATGACTATGGTGATAAACTGTCCCAGTGACTGACCAACTAGATTTCACTGCTTGCACACAGCCCTAATGTTTTAAAACATAAGTGTTTTATGGAACTTAATCTACTTACCATCTAGCTTCCTAGCCCACCACTACAATTCTGTACTGTACTTAGCCAAAATTGTAAGGAGCTGGAATAGATAGGACAAGCAGTGTTCTATCAGCAGGATTATGGTGCTCCAAAACAATCTCTCTCATATATTACAGTCCCCTTCTGCTACCATAAATAGGGGGCATATGCCAGAAGATATCATACAGCACAACTTTAGACAGCAAAAGAATCTTAAGCATCTAGCTACCCTGAAACTTGATGATCTGGAAAGGAGGCAAAAAAAAAAAAATTCCAAGGAAGGAGAGGTAGGAAAAGAACCACACTAGTATGAAATTAGGGACATAAAATTGAGTTTATGATACTGTTGTTAAAGCTGAAAAAAAATGCTGCACATTGCTGGAAATCCATATTCTTGGAGAGAAAGCTTATTATAATAAACAGTCTCTCCTTTATTTTAAATAGAAAACACTTAATTTGGAGTGAGATAAAAAGTGGCAAAAGAGGCCTTCTTAACTCTAAGTACCCTAGCTTCTTATGTCGATGTAGGTTTCAAAGTTTTCTTGTAATGTTTGTCAAATGCTTTGTACTGAAAGCCTATAAATATGAAGATACTCAAAAAAAAGACAAAACTGTCTTTCATATAGAAATGCAGAGTACATTTAGTATCAAACAATAGTACTGTTTCAACATTTGCATCAATTTGCATGAAGCTTAAAGAACCGTAGCATTTGTTTGTTTAAACTTCCTTTGCTATAAACTGATTTTTCATAATACATTTAGCTTAACTTACTGATGTCCAAAAATGGTAAACTTGCTAGGTAATTTCCAACCAATACTTGTATAGCTATCAAATCATTTTCCCCACAGGTTTTCCCTATAATGGATATGCAAATATACTGTATTTATTTTAACAAGAAAATTTCTTGAATAAAATGGGTTTAACCAACTACATTAAAAGATTCCTCTGTATTAAACAATAATTTGAATTAAAAACAAGCATTTTTTTAGGAATAGAAAGTATTAGCTAATCAAGAATATCACCATGTCTGTCCCTGGAACATTATTATAGTTTACAAAGACACTTGCAGAAAAACTCTGGATATGCCTAGCATGACAGACAAAAGGACTCAAACAGGGAAAAAAAAATCTGAAGGGTCAAAGAGTACTTTCTTAGAAAGTAAGTGTAAAGGAAAGCAAAGGCTAGCAAAATTCTTAGCACCAAGCTAACGGTTCTGGCTTAAAGCAAACAAGGAACAGCACCAGAGGAAACTGAAACAATATATCACATTGTATAAATAAATCCAATAGCATGGAAAACTTTAGCTCCCCTTACAGGCCAGAACCTCTGCAGGAACTTGATAAATGCCCAGGTTACATACAAACCAAGACACACATAATCTCACCATGTCCTGCTCCCTTAGCAAGTCTACAGGACAGAGGCACCCTCACAACATGCATACAGAATTAACCATTACTATATGACTAGAGAGGTGCACTGCCTAACCTGCATAACCCGCTAGAATATTATGACAGACAAGTACATGAAACAAAACATATACACGCTCATGTCTTGGCAGAACCAAAACTATTTTTAGGAAGCCTTTTTCCCACCATGATCCTAGACCCATCAAATTCAAGCACCACTGCCCACAGTAAGAGCCAGGATTTCACTCTTGGCTTTTAAGCCTCTCAACTCTATTGCATCAGGTAGCAGCACTTAGCACCTGAGCTGCAACCTCCATGTTCCATTGGGGAAATGGTTCAGACTACTTCAATGCTTTTTCTAGACAACTGGCCAGCAGACCAGAAAAGCAGATTAATCTAGGTTCCAGTAAGTGTCCCGTAGGTAAGGAGGACTTCATTATATGAAGTGCTTCCTTATATGAAACACTAAGAAGTCAGATCAATTCCTAATTAATGGATGTCCAGATACCAGTGAAACTCAGACTGCAGCTCCTGAGTCATAACCAGCTCTTCAACTTTCAGCTGGATTTCTCTGAAGAAAATATTATCAAGGGTATTTTTAATGCATGTATTAGGTTTGTCTTTTCTACAGTCATGAATAATACAGCACAGGTTCTATTTCTCTGTCAGTCTTAACTAATGTACTGTGGCTATTTTCCTTGAACTGTGCCACAACTCATCCATGGGTGTTTTTGTTGTTGCGGCTCTTTGGTTAACATCATCTGATCATTTAGCTTCTGTGCCAAACAGGACTCGCAGTCTCTGGCCACATCTACACAAGCGACAGAGTGAACAGTTGTTACTGCGCAGTCATTTAGTACTTGCATAAACAAGTACTGACTACACAGTAACCCGCATTTCTGCACAGTAGCATCCCCACACTTTTTTTTTTTTTTTTTAGTGACGCTACTGCACAGTAGCAATGTAGCTCATTGCTACTGTGCAGTAGCATCACATCATGGTTAGTGCCCAGCAAAGTTACTACGCAGTAGCAGCAAGCTCGTTACTACTGTGCAGTAACGTCTCATGTAGACGTGCCCCCTGAGATGTACTGTCAACAAGGAACTTAGGTAAGTGAGAGGTTAAGAAATGAATCAGCATGGACACAGCAATTAAGCGACCACAAGGGCAGTCACTCTAATGCAAGATTACGGCACGTTTCCAGCATGGAGAGGCTTGCATTATTTTCTATTTATTAAAATGTTTATAATCCCTACTCAATCAATGCAGCCCCTTTTATAAACATTGTGTTAGAAAAAGGGAGATGACCAGAAGCTAATGTAACATATCTTCAACTTACAGAAATGAAGAACTCTTCTATACAACACAAGTAGTTCAGAACTTCTGATTTTTACATTAATTTACTATTTTACATTAATTCAATTGTACGACAGTTACAAAAATAGGCAAAGTAAAGATGAAATGCTTAAATGAAATGAAATGTTTAAAACAGTTCTAAATAAATCTTTACACCAATAGTTTCATTATAAACATCAAAATAGGCAGCAATGTAAGACTTCACCAACTGAATAAAAATTATAGTAATTGTTTTTCTCCCCCTTCTACCTGAACTTTATCTTTTTTGCCTTCCTGAGACATGCTACTGGGATATAAAGAAATCATCATCATCATCATCAGATGGTAATAAAAACTATTTTATTTGCATCACATATTCTTTAAAAACAGTTGAATATTGTTGGATTCAGTAAATCTCACCCACCTGCATGCTGTCATGCAACCTATCAAAAATGCACCCCATTATAATATTACATAACATTACATACTTCCAAACATTTCCCTAAATTACACTCCAGGGCCCCTATGCTGACTGCACTTAGCTGCAGGACATACCATTAAACACAAACCTCATTATTGAAATCCTGGAAGCAGTGGTTTGAGTTAAACCCAATCCCACATTTAGATATTGTGGGGCAGATGACTTCTTGGTTACCAGAAGGCAAAGTAGGGATGGGATATCGGGATACTGCTTGACAGTGGTATTCACTATGCACTCCAATGCTGGAGAAATCTGAGGGGGACAGAAGCAGGCAGTGCCTAGACTGATGATACTCATCACATACATCTGCAGCCGTCTTAGGTTTAAATTGCATAAGATTATTGCGGAAAGGCTGCATAAGAGAATGCTCTCCTGTCTCCCGGGCTTTTGATGTCCCGGGGTCAAAAACCTCCCTGCACTGCAAAGTAGCAACATGGAAAATGCCTGAATGTGTGGTAAGTCCGCAGCACCACATACCACCTGGCCACGCTTGTCTGGACACAGCCATAAGGACTGCAGAGAAAGTCTGGGAAAGCAGCGAGGAGCAAGGAAAGGAAAAATGTTGAAAGTTTTCTATATGGAGGAAAATCCCCCTTTTTATGCTCTCCTTCATTACTCTCTTATTCTATATATTGATCTTGCTGTCGTACAAACCTTCTACAGAATATATTAATAATGAAAACGGGAGAAACCTACTTCCGCAGACAATACACACCAATATATTGTTGCGCTCATTTTAGGACTGGAGAAAAAGAGAAAAAAAAGTTTACATTGAAACTGTACTTCGGTGGACTCCAATACCAGGAACATTATCAGAAAGTTTTTAGTTTATTTTTTAAAGAACCAACTGTGAGAATGTCTGGAAAATAAAGGGTCCTGTCGGGTCTCCTCCACCAAACAATCCACTTACTTCTACCCGACTACACTTAAACAGGTCACCCAAACTTAGTATCGACTCCCAATATGCACAAGAGTCAAAACAAATTACTAAACTGAAAAACCATTTTTACACAAAAGACCCATTTTCCATTGTCATTTATAAACTGTGGACCTTTTAAAAAATATTTACCTTACCATCTTATTAGGAAACATTAGGATGGTATGTGACATTATTATGTTAAACCCCTTATACAAACTACATACTTCAACCTTTATCTGTAGTCAGAGAGAAAGAAAGAGTTATGATCCACATACTCCAATACATGATTATAACGATTTGAGGCACTACAGAGAAAGACTGTTACAGAAAACCCTCACTATTTGCGGGTTCGGCATTCGCAGTTTCAAATATTCGCAAATGCCAAACCTGCTTCTTAAAAACACTTAAAGGAGCTCTTCAGGAGCTCAGCACTTGCTGCCGCTGGACTCCCATAGCTGCTGACGGGCTCCTGCCACCGCCAGAGCAGCCATGCCCCCCCTCCCGCCCAGCCATCGGGGGCACTGAGTTCATGAACTCAGACGGCGTTCACGAACACAGTGCCTTATTCGTGGATTTCGCCATTCACTGGGGATACAAGTATCCCCCGCGAATGACAAGGGTCACCTGTACTGATCCCTGCTGGCCACACGCAGTCCTACACCTGACTGGGGGCAGCAGGAAGGTTGAGATGCATCATGGTCCATGTGAGCCTATCTTTGTTTGCAAAAAGAATAAGGGATAGTACAGGGAATGGCACGACAAGAGTTTAGGAAAGCAGATGGGGAATATACAACCCTGTACATTGAAAGCCTTCACTTAGCAGCTGAAGAAAAAGGCTGTATGAGGAGAGATGCAGCATACCATGGAACACACAAACACCATAAAAACTTGTTTTCGACTGCTGAGAGTAGATTGCAACTACGCATATGAAAGGTTAAATGGTTAAATTATATTTATACCATTAATGCATTAAAGTTAACATTTTTTAAAAACCTATGTTGGATGCATTATCACGTGGTTTACCAATACTACTTTTCCAGATTACTCTTCCCTGAGGCAGCCCAGCCCACCTTTGTCCAAGAGCAGTTCAGCCTGTGTAAACCAAAGTGCTAAGGCAAGGGTGAGGGGATGAGGCGGTAGAGCTGAACCGAACAGAGCCAGCCTTCTCCCTGGAAGAGGAAGGGGAGCAGGGCAGAACACAACAGCCAGCAGCAGGAGCACCACTTGCCAGTCACACATCTCGCTATAGCAAGTAGAGCAAGAGCTGGCTATTCCGTAGGTACATGTTATTAGTTAAAAAGTTAACCAATATAATTAGACGGCTTTAAACAGCTAACGTGTTACATATTTACACCCCTAGTAGAAACATGATGAGATACGAGAGAGGAAGTAAGGAACCTTGAAGTTCATGCGTGCCCCCTATACTTCCAGACTAGCCTATGAAAGGGGTGGGCTGAGGGACTTACAAGCCATTCTGTGGTCACTGCATGCTCACACTCTGCTCCTACGCTTGGGTCGCACTGCATGGGCCACCAATACAAGGGGGCATAGGGTGGGATGGGGCAGCAGTCTGCTTGCATGTATAAATCAGCATAAAAGGAAAGGTGGGATTAAAGGACCAAAGGTGTTAAGGGTCAGCAGGAGGAGGCGGCAAAGCCTGAGGGAGCGCAGCAGGGCACTGTGGCAAACTGGAGTTGAGATGTTCATCCGAGTCAGTCAGAAGGCAGGAGAGATGGACCCCTTCGCAGACTAACTAGGGAACTGGGCTTATTTTAGTCTGGAGAAGACGGAGGGGGAATTTAATAGCAGCCTTCAACTACCTGAAGGTGGGGCTCGAAAGAGGATGGATCTAGGCTGTTCTGTGGTGGCAGATGACAGAACAAGGAGCAACGGGCTCAAGTTACAGCCAGGGAGGTTTAGGTTGGATATTAAGTCAAACTCTCTCCCTAGGAGGGTGATGAAGCCCTCCTAGGGAGCAGGTTACCCAGAAAGGCTGTGCCATCTCCATCTTTGAGCTTTTCAACACCAAATCCTTGGCTGGGATGAGACAGTGGGGGCTGGTCGTGCTCCGAGCAGGGGTGTGGACTAGGCGCCCCCAGGGCTCCCTTCCAAACCCAACTCCCCGCGATCCTCAGAACCAGGGTCCACGAGGGAGCCCGGGGCTGCGTGGGCTGAAGCTCGCTGCTGCGGGAGGCCGCGCGGGAAGCAGAGGGGAGAGAAACAAGGAGACAGGCACAGCGGGCGGGCAAGGGCCAGGCCAGAGCGCCAGGCACCCGGGGCTGCGGGGAGGGGCCTGGGCAGGGCCCGCGGGCGGGAGCCAAGGCCGGGCCCGCCGGGGGCGACGCGGGCGACGGGACGCACCGTGTACTCGCGCACTTGGCTGTGGAAGTTCTGCTCGCGG
>NW_005841905.1:2266638-2271634 GCF_000455745.1 Alligator sinensis
GCCGGCCCCAGCCGCTCACCTGCGTCACGGCGTGGCCCGCACTGCGCATGCGCCGCTGCCGTGGGGCGGGGCCGGGGCCGGGGCCGCCCCGCGCGGAGGTTCGCGGACCAACTGGGATGGGGGAAGGCACCGCCCCTGGGGGCGTGGTTCGGTGACAGGCGGCGTGGGCGGGGCCACGGAAGGGGCGGGAGTTAAGAGAGGGCGGGAGATAAAGAGGTGGTAAGGAAAAAAAAAAAAGCAGCGGGGAGAATAACAAGTCTCCTGAGGGGGTGGGGGTAGGAAGCAGTTGGGGAAACGGGTGAGATCCACCTCAGGCAAGTGGTAGGAAGTTCAAAGAGCAAAGGAGGGGAAAAGGAAAACAAAGGGAAGGGCAGCGGGTTGACTCCATACCTCCGCTGATGTCCACCCCGAACTAGAGCGCGCTACAGCCAAGAGGAAAACTCAGTTCTGTCAGATCAACTGAGCTCTTGCACTCCTCCGTGTCACTCACAAATGCAGAACCTGGGGTTTGATTTCCAAGGGTCCCCCGTTTGCACAAAGCAGTGTGACTGGGGAAAGCAAGACATCCTGATGCACTTAGGTTAACAGATAGTTTCCTAAGGTAGAAGAACCTCCAAGCTGCTCTGCGTTGTATCCCCGGGGACTGTGATGGCTCCTGCCAGCCACAGATTTTTGAAGAGTACAAAGATGGTTTAAAAGCTTTCTTTAGCCCATCTACCTTGAAGCTGTACCAAGTACAGCTCAGCCAGTCCAGAGAACTTACCCATCATTAACTCTGGTCTCATATTTTTACGCAAAAGCTAGTAAGAATTCAATTTAATCTACCTGTGGTAAAGGTTAAAGTTGGGAATTTGAATGTGATTGAATGATGAGTTTTATATGAAGCAAGGGATTTTCTTGTGGAACAAAGGATTTAAGAGTGCAGCTGAATAGTGTCATGCAAATTAAGGGTTTTCTTAAATGGTGATTTTCTTGGTTTTTAATTTGTTAACACATTTGTTCTAGAGCATCCTTCCCACTCAATTTGAAACATTTTTGTTCACATGATTATATCACTATAATACAGTATTTGTTACTGTGTGTAATAGTTCAAAGAGTGCCTACCCGCCCCAGGGACTAATAACCAGGGATCCTGGTTTTCTCCGATTAAAAAAAAAAAAAAATCCCCAATTTTTGGTTTAAAAAAGTAACCCCAGATCTACATGTTTCCACGATTAAAATGAAACACCACTAAATATCTATCTATATATATAGTATATATATACTATATATATAGATAGATATTTAGTGGTGTTTCATTTTAATCGTGGAAACATGTAGATCTGGGGTTACTTTTTTAAACCAAAAATTGGGGATTTTTTTTATCAGAGAAAACCAGGATCCCGGCTAATAACTAAGCAACCAAACATAATGCTCGGGATGACAGTTCAGGCAGACGAATGCAAAGATAACATCAATGAGAATAAGAGGACTTAATGGGTACATTTTAATTAAACTTGGGTGTGTACCACAGAGAGTTTCTATTAACACTTTGCTTTAAGTATAAAAAGAACCTGTTCCATCTCTTTTTTGTTCATGGGGGATTATGGATGCACGATCATGCTCATTTGTAATGACAGTCCCAATCACACAACACTTTTCCCCCCACAATCAGTCTGTTCTAACAGTATGGCAATTTTCTTATTGAAAGCTGTTATTGTTTTCAGCTTAAAGCTCAGGCCTTGCACTTCAGTGGCACCAGGATGTCTGCTGAAACTTCATTAAAATAACACCTGAGCACTTACAGCAAAATTTAGGGACTTTGATTACGGGACCTGAAATTCTCCACCTCTCTTCCTTTTGAAGCCTGATTGCTGTATAGGAAAGAAGTGTTATTAAGTATTGGAAGGAGAGGGACCAGGGGACTAAACTGAAGAATCCCAGCAGAGCAACAAGCTTCTGCTCGGCTGTTTCAGAAGAGCTGTCCAAGGAATACTGCTTTTCCATTTCTCCATTTCCAGAAGTGCCTCCTCACTTCGGTGTTTATTGCTGTATGAAACTAGGTCTATTCACCTACTCCTTCTTTTGGCAGCAACTACCCTTGCTAGCTCTGCTTTTCTTCTCTTCCTTTCCTTACCTTGTAGAGAAGCTCTGAACAGAGAGAGCACCTGTCAGAGGAAGGTGCACATAAGAAAGCTTGACTTTAGAAAAGTTCCAGTGCCAGGGTGAAGAGGTAACTTCTTGACCTCTGTCAGAAGTTGCTTAAGTGAAAGTACGTGAGTTTGATCCCTATCCACCAATCACTCTCTCACTGTTTTTCATATTGTGCTTATTCCTCAATATCCATTTTTATTGTTACTGAATGTGGCCTGTTATCATGGTTCCAATAGGAGTTTTTTTAAATGTGGAACTGTGCTCAGGTATAAGTGCTTGCAGTGTGAAAACCTAAGGGGCCAAACTTGTACCCAGTGAAATCAAATGCATACCTTCCACTGACTTCAATAGAAACAGATCAGGTCTAAGGAGGTGTGAAAGCACTTCAACAGGAAATGAGAGTGTTGTAATCATCAGGTTCACTGAAGACAATCAGGCAAGAATGAGAACCATGAGCCATGTGACAGGAGGAGGTTTTCATGCCCGGTGCAAGCACTGGCCTGCCCCCTGTCTACAGGCCAGCCACCCCGCTCTTTCTTCTGCCACACCTTGATGTAATAATATTGATGTAATAATTAGTTGGGAGGCTGCCCATTATACACCCCGATATTGGGGGGGGGGGGGGTGCTATCCATGGCTCCATTCCACTCCTACACTATGGCCCAAGCCTCGCAGATGGCATCTCAGGCAGCCAACTCAACCGTCCCCTTCGCCCATTAGCTGCGGCCTCTTCCCAGGGACCTTTGGCTTCCCTTTAAGCCCTGGCCCCATCTCAGGCCAGTCAGGACCCTGAGCTTCTCTGCTCTTATGGGCGTCCCTCGTGGTGGGCCCCTGGCCCTTTTGACCCCTATCTGTGTCCTGGCCCCAGCATTGATCAGTCAGTTCCCTCAGTTAGGTCTAAGTTGCCTGCCTACACTCAGGGATCAGGGTCCCCCATTCCTGCCTGGCTCAGGTGCTTCACAAAGCATGCCTGGCCCCACGGGGTCACTCATCCCAGCAGGCTCAGGCGCGTCAAGAAGCTTACCTGGCCTTCCCTGGATTAGATGGTTTAGATAGATTAGATGGTTCAAATAACCCACCCAAAGGTGAGGGCTGGGGTTAAGGCACCCCTGCCCACCTTTCACCAGGGTGGGAACTGGCCTGGCATTTTCCTGGAGTTCCTGCACTACTGGGAGCCCCACCAGACCACCCACTCCCAGCAGGGTCCAGTTTTAGGTCATGTTCATGGCCAGAGCCTCCTGCTCCTACCTGCAGCAGCTCAGCCAGGCAATGTTTCTTGCCTGCCCCCCAGCAGCAAACTGCTCTTGTTTACATAGGCGGCCAGAGTTCTAAAATGGCCACTATAATCAAATACCCACTGGCTGCTTGATCTAGCCCTTAAAGTGGCAGGCACCACTAGTTGCCACAGGGAGAATACTTGGCAGTCAATTGGCTGCTGGTGTCTTGGAACGGCCAAGGGAATGAGCCCAGCAACACTAGGCAGTCTGGCTGCCAGGCTTCCAGAGCAGGTTATAGCACCCCCTGCCTCCTGGCCAGTGCATGGAGGCTCAGAACCCCCACCATCAAACACCGAACAAGTTTACTTTTGATGATGCTGTAACTTTAAGAGCTTTGTGTAAAGCATTTAAAGTTACAGCGTGATCAATAACTTCTGTAAGCACCCTAAATTATAACATATCAGCGTTTCCCAAACGTCAATGCCGTCAATCATTAACAAGTGTACCACAGAATCTTAGGGGGGCGTGGCTCCCGGTGGCACATGGCTCCAGCCAGTGCTGCCACCATGGCCCCACACAACCACCCATCCCACCCCCGCTGCACATCCAGATGTGCACCCTCCCCTGCTCCATATCCAGCCAGTGTGCCGTGGGATGGAAAAGGCCATGTAAGTGTGCCATGGGATGAAAAAGGTTGGGAAACGCTGGCTTATAATCACTACATACAGCACTGAGCACTTTGTAGTTTACAATCTGTATACAAGGAGTACTCCTAAATCTAAATAGATTCAGACTGGGGAGGCAAAGAGCTCCAGAAAAAGGTCAGAAGAAGACCTCTAACCAACTGGAGAGTGTTGGTTTATATTGTCTCTGCCAAAGGCAAGAGAGAAGTAGTCTTTTTTCCCTTTTCTCCCTTCACCAGAAGCTCTGCTACTACTTCATGTTGTGATTCAGTTATGAGTCCCACTCCTAAGTGATGTCTGCTATGTGTACTACTCACCTGACATTTGCAGCTAGCGCACTAGCAATCACTTTTGGAGCTTGCACACTAGCAATCAGCAATTAGTCATTTTCATGAATGCTTAGAAGATCAGTCTGGGCTTCTGTGCAGTCACATGTAGGGTGGACTGGAGCAGCCAGCATACTATACAAAAGAGCTGCCCATCATATTTATGTTGAAGAATGTGAGAGGAAACCACAGTTTTTACAATGTGTTACGAGATCTTAAGTGTTTACAAAGAACAGATAAGATACTGAAAGCTGAGACCGTATCAAAAACTCCTATAGATTTGGTTTAGCTTACACATTAGGTTGGAGCTGACCTGTCTGAGATTTTCACTTGAGCTGTAAGGATTTTAGATAGTCAGATCTGATGATTATACCCATTAATCTTCTCCAAAATAAATAAGTAAAGAAAGACAAAAGAAAAACAAGTAATCCCAATACCATTGTATCCGCGGTAAAAATGAAATGTATATCAGTTTAAAAAAATACTAGAACATCTTCTAGGAAGGCTGGATGTTGCCTCTCTACTGTATTTGATTTGCCATTATTGAATATATTGCAAAAAATGGTCTCATTCAGGGTAGTACTGAAATTTATAACATGCTTTCTGAAACAGTAAAATGTTTTTCAGGGGCATTCCT
>NW_005841905.1:2271665-2278800 GCF_000455745.1 Alligator sinensis
ATACAGTGATTTTTTTTTTTCTCTTTACCATCAGTAGTGCTATCTGCTGAAAGCCATCATTTTATAAATTGAATATGACACCTTCCCTAATGTGCAGCACAGAAAGTGATTTTAGGAAGTGGTAGCAATGTGAATCACATTGAAAATACATTGAAAAATATCTATCCTGTAATTTATAGATATGATATTAGTGTAATACTATGAATTTCACAGAGTTAGCAGTTCTGGGAAGCCCTCATTTTGCACAAGTCTAATTTCTTTGCCATAAAATTTGTTCAGCATAGCAGCTTGATATTCATGGAAGATTTAATCTGCATACAAGTTCTATTACATATTTTACCAGTCCAGTTCTTAAACCCAATTCCAAGTTATCATTGCTTTTTGTTAAGCCTGTATCTTGTCAGACCTTGTAATGGGGACCCTACCCATCACTGAAGGAAAGAGAAGGAACAGATAATGGTAGAGGGCCCTTTAATAAAACGTCTGCCCATCCCAGTGCAGCCAGCACAGTGCAGCCAGTGATTGACAAGCCTGGGGCAGAAATGGTGGGTCAGTTGACCTAGAGACAGGTTAGAAGCCTTATAAAACTAGGACTGTGGGTGAGGCCTGGGAGGAGATGGACCTAACTGGTCAAGGAAGAAGGGCTCCAGACTGCAGGGGAAGTGCAAGAAAGCCCCTGCACTACTGGGCAACAGAGATAAGTATTTTGGTTGTGCATTATATCTTGTTGCCAGGGTGTGATGCTGACACAGGTTGGGGAAACATTTTGTTTGGGAGCAGAGGCTCATATTTTTTATTTGTGTTGAAGCTGAACCAGAGGATGTGATTGTGGTTGAAGGGGAAGAGGAAGCCACCAAGAAAGGTGCTGGGGCTAAACCTTTCAAAGCAGGGTTGCAAAACAGTGCAGCTGTCAGCTAAAGGCCTGTGGCATGAGACAGAAAAGCTTGAGGGCACAAGCCCAGAGCCTGCAAAGAGCAGCACCAGGGCCAAGGGATCCAGAGCCTGTAAAGAGCGAGACTGGGGCCAAGGGACTCCGAGCCCGTGAAGAACGAGGCTGGAGCTGGGGCCTGGGAGCCTAGGGTCCTGGGACAGAGGGGCCCAGCCAGAGTAAAGTGAACCAAGGCCAAGGCACCTCAGCCCAGACAAGGGCTTAAGACCTCAAACAAAACCCTCCTGCCCTGTAATGACAGCCTCTCTGTCCAATTATAACACCAAGGCGTGGTAGGAGAAACAGGGTGGGGCCCTGAGAGGCCAGAAGGGGTGAGCAAAGCTGGATCCAGGTGGCTGCTAGGGAATGATTTTTCTACCCCAAGGCTGGTTGCATTATAGACCCCTCCATCAGTCTTTGCAGGTTGTTTCTCATCTCCAGAACCACTAAAGGCAAAGCATATCTCTGCTATGAGCCTGGGTTGAGGACCATAAGGAAGAATTCTCCAGAATTCTCTGCCCCCAAATAGCAGACTCCACATCTCCTTTTGGATCCAAGTTTTCACAGATTTTTTTAAGACTTTTAATTAAAATATTTCCTGCAACCTTTCTGATATCAACTTGTCTAAAATGGTTGTAACTCACTTGTAATTCGGTACTGTTGCCAACTCTCGCAAATTAATCATGGGTCACCTGCCAGAATAGGTCATGCAGTGACAATAGAAGCTTTTCTGGTTTCCATGATTTTCCAGATTTGTTGGACAGAACTCTGTGCGAGAGTCTGCAAGGATGAGAACACAGATTGCTCCTGCCACCAAGACAAGCCCTAGTGTCATGTCTCTAATAACAGAAACAGTCCTAGGACAGTGGCAAGGGAAATTTGAGAAAGCTGCTGCCTTCCCAGCAGCAGTACCTCCCACCATAACTGAAGTTGTCCTTTGTGTTGAGCTCCAGAAGAATTGCTTCCCTGGCAGCTCCTTTCTCTGCTTCCCAATGCCTTGGCACATCTTCTGTGTTATGAACCAGCCACACCACTTTCCAGGGTAGCAGGTAACAGAAAAGTGGGTAAATTGGGAAGTCATGCTGGATCTCACCCAATGGAGAAGTGTAGACAATAAGTAATAGGAAATAGGTGACATGTCTCCTGTCTGGTGAAGAGTGATGAAAGAGTAAGTGAGCAGCCAGTGGGACTTGTGTGCATTGAAGGTTGCCATTTTAGCCTGAAATTATTTCACATGTACCAGCAAAGGAACAGAGAGAAGTTAAAAAGACTATTTGAGGTTTTAAGCAAGATATCTCAGACTCAGCTTCCAACATTAAGCACAGATTCGAGGCCTAAGTTCTCAGGTGCTTATGCTTTTAGGATAGGGAAGGTAGGGTCAACTGGCTCATCAAGACATACTTAGGTCTAAGAAAAGGAAGTCCAGGTTGGATAGCCTTTCAATCCATCACTTAACAGGCTGGAAGCTAGTGATGAATCTATTTTTACCCAAGTCCATTTGGAAAACAAGGAGGCCTACTTTGTGAGGAAGCAGCACTCAAAAGTGAAAGCTGTCTTTCCCTTCATCCCAGACCTGGTCTAAAGGACTTACTTTATGGCTTTTCCCACCTCAGCCACTAAGTGTGAAAATAGTAAAAAAGATTGTAAAGAAATAAACCACAGTGAGGCTAATCACCTTTTTGCTAACCTTACATTCCCAGTTATCAGATATGATTTAGGTGTAACTAGAACTTCCCACTAAACCCACAACACATACAAACCTGGCACTGTTAGGTATGCAAACATGATTTCACAAGATAAACCCAGAGATTTCAAATATGAATCCATTATGTTAAAAGCATTCTGCAGAGGAAGCCATATTACTGTAGTCTGAAGTTTGGCAGAAGGCAGGGTATATTTGAACTTGTCATATTCTTTCTAAATTCTGTGCAACAGAAGAATTGCTCTATTACTTTTCTGCAGTCAAAAAAGGAGTGAAAACTAATACCTGACATTCTCCAGGGGATGCCTTGATTCTAACAAGGTGTGCCTTGAGTCTGGCAAAATAGAGACTAGAGACTTCTCTTAAACCAATACCCAGTATTGATTAGCCTTTAAAAGGGGAAGCTGAGGGAAAAGAACTACAGAATTCCAAAATATTTATTATGGTTTTATACATTGGACCTTTTTTCCAAGATCAGATTAATCTTAAAAATGTGTCCAGCATCCCAAATCCTATTGAAGATTTAATTGTGTATATATAATGATCTGACCATAAAGACAAATCTTTCATTTGTGTATCTAGGACTAGTCACATACTTAATGTTGTGTCTACTAAAGAAGGTTGAAATAATTAAAATAGGAAGGCTCCCCATTTCCATATGCTTCAAATTTAAAGCCCTTTAAATTAAGTCCTTTAAATTTCTCTTTTAATTCTAGATGAAAGTAGTATTTAGTTATATAGATCATGTCTTATATTTTACACAGTCTTCTACAATAACTAGGGAACTACTTGCAAAATCATTGCAACTATTCATAAGCTTAAATTCATCATATGCCTAGGTGTTCATGGAGTTGGGCCTAATCCTGAGCTCTGAGTCCAATCCAGAAAGATGCTAAATTACAGGAATTTCGGGTTCTCAGTAGCTTACAAGTGGTATCCAACACCATATATAATCAAACCCTAATTATAGAAGAAAAAAAGCAAATGGAAAAGCTTAAATTTAAATTATATCATAATTTAGATATTTTATACTACCCTAATTATTCACATTAAGATTATTTATAGGGTGATCATTTCAAAGTCTCATATTTTCTGGACTGAAACTCTAGCAGTAATTGCATTTTAACAGGGAAAGACAGATCAATCAATCTTTGGTCTAGATTCAACTCCTACATTTGTAACTGGCATTTCATATCAGTGCCCATCATCCTTTTTTCTGCTTTTTGACATGTGCAAGTCATGTATTTCTGAGGTTCATATTTACAGCCTGAGTCATTCCATTGTGCCAATCTGCAAGCTACAACTTTGTAGCTAAATGCTACAGGAGACCATAAAACCATGAGATCTTTTTGGAAGAAAGAAGGAAAAAGATTATGCTGGCATAAGAAAAAATGGACATAAGCTGGCTATGAATAAATTTAGGCTGGAAAAACTGTAGAGTTTTATCTAAAACCGTGTTCATCAACCTTTTTGCCCAGTAGGCTGGATGGGCAGTGCCCAGTAGGTCCATGGGCTGGATCTGGACAGTGGTCTCAATCCAGTACCTGGGGCAGGCCCCATTCAGCTGTGTGGAGGTGGGTAAAGGAGCAGCCCAGCCCCTACTTGGCTGTCACTGGTAGGTGTTATAGGGCTTTGGCCCCTTCTTGATTGGTGCCTTGCCCCAAAGCGTTGTCAGGGTGAGAGCCGGATTTGGCACCACCGAGATGGTTCGGGTGCTGCTCCTACTTACCTGCCACGTCTTTGATGTTTGTTGTTCTTTTTCTTGGGAGGCAGTTCCCTGTAGGTGGCCTGAGGAGCTCTCATCCCTGGGTTTCTTTGTGGGGCTCCAACCTTCTCTTAACCCCACCCTCACCACATCTATGGCCATAGGGCGGACTCTGTTCTTTGCAGGTCTTACACTGGGATGATCCTGTCTCATCCACACTGCCCACCTCCACAGGTCAGGTCATCTTGGCAGTCACTCCTCCCAAGGCTGTCCTTCATCTTTGGACTGTGGCCTGGGCAACTAAACATGCCCCAGTCTGGGGTTAACTGTAACTCAGAAGAAAACTGAACATAAGAAGTCAGTGTCCACTGATGGGCTCCTGGGATCTTGTCTCCCAGGGGCCTTTGGTCTTGCTGAGGACTCCGCTGTCCCTCTCTGCCCAGTACGCATTTGGAAGAGTCGGCCACCCTGTGTCGGGCCCCTGCTGGCCCTCTCTGGCAGACCCCCCTTGGGTCCATGTCCCTTCCCCCTTTGAGCCTGCCTGACATGAGGCTAAGCTGTTTGGGTCCCACCACCCGGTGTAGCCTGGGTCTCCCACACTGAGCTCCGTGGTCTCCCACACCTCCATCCTGGGCTCCCTGAGGGTGTGGGCAGCCCCCCGCTGCCCCACCCTGGCGCAGTACCTGGGTGTTCTGTTGGGGTCGTGGCCCGTCTCCTGGGCATCCCGGGGGACTGCTCCCCTCCAGCAGAGTTCCCTGGCATCCTCCTGCTCCTGGGGCTTGAGCTCCCTGTCTCGCCTGCCGGTGTTCTCCAGCAGACGCTAAGCCTCCTTCCCCTGCATCCAGGGCTTGTGCTCACCAGCTCCACAGCTGGCATCTCCCTACTGGTGTTTCTCTCCGTTCTCTTTAGTGCTGGCTCAGCTGTGTTCCTGGCTGCCTTTTTGAGCAGCCTGCGCTCCTCTGAGGCCACGCCCCTGGCACCTGCCGATTCGCAGGCTCAGGCAGCTCCAGAACTGCTGAGCCTGTGTCAGCATCTCTATCCAGCTACTGTTTATCTTCACCCCTGCAGTGAATACCAGGGGGCATCAGGAAGGGGTCTGGGGCAAACTAGGGGGGCTTTTGCCTCCCCTCTCACACTGGCCCATGGAGTAAGGGGGCTTGACCCAGCCCTGTGAGGAGGGAATGTGGCATAGCCCACACCTGATCCAGCTGTGGGGGAGGCGAGAGGTAGAGGGAGAAGGGAGCATGGCCTGGCCCTGATCCAGCTGCAAGGCGGAGGTGCAGCCCAGCCACAATCTAGCCACTGTGCGGGGAGTGGAAGGGAGTACAGCCTGGCTCCAATCCAGTGCATGGGGTTTGGGGTTTGGAAATTTGGCAGGGGGAAGATGGCCATATTGACTGCCACCATTCCCTTGCTGCCAAATCTCCTGACCTGTGGGGATCCCTGTGGGCCAGATGCAATGGCTCTGTGGGCCACATTTGGTCAATAGGCCAGAGGTTGAGCACCCGTGATCGAGAACATTCCACAGTTCTACTTTTAAATGGCTTTCTGCCATGGTTTTTAGGAAAGGACATACCTGAAGCCATTATTTGCTAAGTCATGGAGATTGCCACATAAGTCTCTTCAAAGCTGCCACATTAACCAGAGTTGTCACTAATACAGCAGCAAAGATGCTGCTCCTCTGGGTTTTTATTTCTCTGTCAGAATGGGAATGGAACCCAGCCAGCTTGCAATTCTGGGGTCCAAAGCACCATCAAGAGTAAGCATCTGCCCTGAGGGTTGACACTTGCTATAGTTTCTTAGTATACAGAGATGTAAGGAAAGTGGGAAACCAGATAATCCTGTGCTTAGAGCAGTGTTTCCCAACCAGTGTGTTGCAGCACAAAAGTGTGCTGTCAGAAATGAACAGGTGTGTCGCAGAATTTTGCCATGGCAATGAGCTACAATAGGCAGGAGGATGGGGATGCCTTAACATGTGTGCCATGGAAAAAAATGTATTAATGTAAGTGTGACTTGGGCTGGAAAGGGTTGGGAAACACCGGGTTAGAGAATAGGGGTCAAGAAGTTGAGAGCCAGGGCAAGGCTACTGAGGTTTGCAGGAAAAAGAGAAGCTTGCACATAAAGGTGGAAGTTTCCCCTTGTAAAGTGCAGTAATAGCCAATCGCGTTCTGTGGTAATATAAAAGTGTCATAATGGAGGTGCAAAGAAACAGGATAGGAGTAGCATGGGACTGACATAAGCCCTACATGCTGCACACTCATAAACCCTAACATACAGTCAGGGAGCAGTGAGCATTACCAGAAGTTGGGGCTGCTGAAGAGTATATAGGCAGACTTGGTGCAGCTGCTTGGAATCCAGAGGGTGCAAATGTGATGTACAGCTGCCTTTTCCCCACCCATCTCAGCAGCGCTTTCTGTGCAGCACCTCTCAGAAGACAAAACACAGAACATACCCACAGATGTTAAAAGGGGGAGCAGGGACCAAGAGGTTAGGAACTAGGTAAGAGGAGGAATTGTGTCATAGGTAGCTTACACTGAAGATGTAGTTCTCTTTTGTACAGGCATATCAACCAGCATTTGAGAGGGCAGATGGCCAGGCAACCTGGCACTTGTTAGTGAAAGCTCTGGAAAGGTCTTCAGGAGCAAAAAGGATTTGTATGAAAAGAGATAAATTTACTCACATAAACTTCAAATATTCAACATTTTGATTAATACCTTGAGGCTTGGGACCAGATCCACATAAAATATAAGCACATTGCCCCAGGGGGATAATTCAAATAGATGAAGTTAGGTACCTAAGA
>NW_005841905.1:2278810-2298256 GCF_000455745.1 Alligator sinensis
AACTATACAAAGGGCCCTTAAACTAAGCAGAGGGACATTCAAAGCTAGGCAACAGGAAACACTGAATTTCCTATTGCCTAGCTGAGTTTCCAGGAGTGTGGCTGGCCTCCTGCTCTTCCTTACAGTTTATATTCCTGATTCAGGGCTGCATATGAAGATCTCTTGAGGACTGCATAATATTTAGTCTCTCCATTCTCCTGAGAGCCAGAGCACCCACCAGGTATAGTAGTGCCAATTTGCATAGTAGTCTAGAACATGCCTGCAGGATATGAGAAATGTGGGTCAATATGTGGGAATTCAAACCCATAGCCCACACCCTGCAAGACAGTGCCATGAACAATGGACTATAGAATAGGCTGGGGGAGGGCACCCTCCAAGACTCCTGTTGAAGATACTGAGTCACTTGGTAGTCAACAGTATAAGACGAATAGGGCCAGCCAGAGAGCAAGCAAGAGCCCAATGATAGTGGCACTGTCCTGTGAAAAGGAAGCCCTAGGTTCCAGACCCTACTGCTGACATTATTTCTGTGTTTATCTTATGACTGTCCAGTGAAAAATGCATAAACATTCAAGGGAACAAAAAAGAGGGACCGTGACTGGTACAGTAAGGCTGGCTTTCCTTTTGGATACGGGATTCTCAAGCAGTGATGTGACTAGGGCAGGGTGACAGAGGCAACCTGATGTAACTATGGCAGGGGGACTGGGCACCCACAGGCATGGGGGCAAAAAACCCAGTTTTCACCACAGCCATGCAATTGGGATTGTGGTGACAGCAACAACCAGAAATTGGCATTACCCCCGGGATGGTTTGCACATGCTCCCTTTTCTATACTCCCTGCAACCCCCTGACTTGCATTCTTGACTGCCCATTGACCCAGCCTCAATAGGATGGGTAAAGAGTATTTTTTTCATAGCCAGGTGGTTTGGGCACTCTCCTTGAAAGTTGAATGTATGGGTCTGAATCTTCTCAGATTGAAGAAGGCCTAGAATCCAGATCTCTCACTTTCTGGGTAGTGCTCTACTCAGTTGGCAAAGGTGATCAACTCTGGGGACCTAGGTACCTTCCCAACCCCAAACTGGATTCCAGAAGAGCCTAGGTGTAAGATTAGTACATAGGTGATGAAACTGGATCACTCATTTAGGCATCTAATGAATCTTGTGGATTAGGGAGCAGAGCCAAATGGGATTGTCCTTTGGAATGTAAGTGTTTATTCTACCTAAACCCCATTTAGGTGCCTCTGAGACCAAATTGGATTTGGCCCTTTTTCCTATCCAGTCAGTTTGTTCATGACATGCAGAGTGTGAGTTTGTAGTGCATTTAATTAATTGGCACCCTCCCATGGAATTGTTAGTTTAAAGCCCTCGACTACTCTAGCTAGTCTTTAGCTAAGACAGGGCTGTCCAGCTGGTGGCCTGTGAGCCACATGCAGCCTGTGAGGGATTAATTTTTGGCCCCTGGGCTCCCATTCAACTGTTCCCTCGACTGCACTGACTGCAACAGCAGCTAGGGGCTCCAGACTCTCTCTTCCCTCAGTCGCATAAATGGTGTGATGGAGAGGTGGTCCTCACATAAGCCTAAGAAGCCTATGGCTTCTATGGCTTATGCTGGTGCTGCCCATGCATTGTACAGCCCCAGCAACTTAGGCTTTGGACAGCCCTGATCTAAGATTAGTCCCCCGATGGGGGCAGGAGTCACTCTGGAGCTCCCTTGCCCCTGGGGCAGCCAGGGACAGCAGCAGCAATGGGTAAAGGAGGGGGAAATGGGAGAAGAGGGGAGGGGAAGTGCTTCTGAACACAGCAGGGGAGGTAAGGGGTGCCGAAAGCAGGTGGAGAGAAAGATTCATACCTGATTTGGTGACTTAAAAAAAATCCCCAGCTGCTGCTCCTGCAGTATGGTCTGCTTATCCTGGTGGGAGGGGGAGGGCAAAGAAGCTGGGAGCAGGAGTTGCAGTGCTAATGGCTGCTCCCATACTCCCCTATACAAAATTCTGGATATACCCATGCTAACCATCCATCTCCTGTTGGAATGTGGCCCAATGCCTTATAATCATCCTTTATGGATACACCTGAGGCCTGGCTCTCACTTCAACCCATTTAAGCTTCTAGTCTTAAGTGCTTACAGCTATACCTTTGTAAAATACTGGGGGACCCTGTCAAATCATATAGGTATAATATTTTACATAAGATTTATGGTCTCCCCTACCATTGCACACATGCTTTCTCTGATAGGAGAACTGATTCTTTACCTTGATTGTGTTTCTGTCCTTTTGGGTATTCTTCTCCTATAAGCTAAAACATATTTTTCACCTGGGTTTACATAATCAGATTGTATAATTTTGTCTTTGACAGTAAGCCATGCACCTTTTATGAAGGACTTTTATCCCAAATGCTAGAAATCTTGGGAGAAATAAATCATCTTAAGTCTTACAATTAATAGAGGAAAGATTTATTCTTAAATCATGGATGTTCCTTTCTAATTAAATTCAAATGTGTTTAATACCTCTCAAGAGTGTTAAGATAATAAGTAGCCCCTTTTTGGACCTTAACTTCCTTGATCCCTGTCAATAATTATATTGGGTGACTAATAAAACATGATGCCTAGCATTTTTTAAAATCTTTATCTTCCTCCTCTGTCTCATTAACAAAAATGAATAGGTTTGTTTCATAGGCAGCTCCTACTCTTGAAAATTCAATGTTGCTCAAGGACATTCCAACTAAACTCTAGGGACATGTGGTTATCCCTTCTTGTAATAGTCATACATTAAATAAACTTTTAAAAATATATTTTAGCTCCATGCTAGCTATCTCTTTACTCCATCCACCCTTCACTTGAATCTGTACACTTTAATTCATAGAGTATAAGGTGAAGAGAAACCACTGTGCTCATCTAACCTGATCTCCTGTATAGGACAGGTCATGGTAACCTGCTGTTGTGACTCTATCAAGTTTCATAAACTAAGCAATGCCTACGGTCAGAAACCTCCAAACATTCTTCAGTTAACCCAAGTAGTTTAACTGAAAAATGTTATCATTATAACAAAGAGAGTGATTCTGTTGCAACACGGTACAGAGCCCATTGCTAGATTTTCAAATATCCAGCTCAGTTTTTGCAATGTTGGATCTTGTGGTTGGTCTCTTTCACTGAGAAACGTGGCATTGAGTAAGCTGATGCTCGAGGCCTTAACTTTCTTCTCAGGACCAGTGCATTATAGTAGTTGAGCCTGCAGGTGATGGACACATCCTATAGAGAGATATGCAGCTTGCAAGCCTGCCAAAGACAGGCATATCTGGGTTCTGAGATCATTTGGGTGTCTAGGAAGCAGTGGATCCCAGATGCCAAAGCTGTGTACTTCTCTTTACAACTGGAGGGCAGATTCTCCTGATGTTTGTGGTTTTACCCAGTTCTATAAAATGCCTTTGGTTTTCATAAATATATTATTGTTCCAAATCTATTTAATTTAGGCCCACTTAGCCATATGTCATATTAGTATTTTTCTTAACATATATACATTTAGCTGTATGGCTGTTATAAGACTTTGTTCATATGGGTTACACTGAATCTCTACTGTCCCTACATAAAAAAGAGGGTACATCCAGCACCATACCTAGACTCCTGGTGGCCCCGGGCAAACTTTTAGTATCAGGCCCCTCTTCACCAGAGATAACATTGAGGGTAACCTGAGTGACAGTGACCATGAAATTATCAGATTCACCATCCACCGCAAGGTCGACAAATCGACCAGCAGGATTGAAGTCTTGGACTTCAAAAATGCTGACTTTGATAGGTTCAGAGCATTAGTAGGGGAGGCAATGCAGGACCAGGAAGGGAAGGTGAATGGAGTGCACAAAGAATGGTCCTTGTTCAAAAATACGATCCTCAAAGCACAAAAGAAAACCGTTCCTGCAAAGAGGAAAGGTAGCAGAAGACCTGGCAAGCCCTCCTAGCTTAATAGGGACATTGTGGCCCTCTTAAAAAAGAAAAAAAGTGGTGTACACACAGTGGAAGCTAGGGATAGTCCTCAAAGAGGACTATACATTAGCAGCCAGCACTTGTAGGGTAATGATCAGGAAATCCAAGGTAGCGACTCAGTTTAGGTTAGCTACGGGAGTCAAGGACAATAAGAAGTCCTTCTTTAGGTACATAGGCAGTAGAAGGAAAACAAATTGAAGTATGGGACCCCTGCTTAACACCTCGGGACAGCTAGTAACCGACATGTAGGGCAAAACTGAACTCCTGAACGCCCACTTTGCTTCGGTATTTCACTGGACCAAGGGGAAAGACAAGCGAGATAAGGCTTATAGGGGGCATGCCAGGAATGGCAGCCTCTCCACTGTAGATGCTGAGTGGGTGCAATACCAACTAGAAAAGCTAGACATTTATAAGTCAGCAGGACTGGATGGACTCTATCCGAGGGTGCTGATGGAGCTGGCTGAGGTCATTGCGGAATCCCTGGCAAAACTCTTTCAGAAATTTGGTGCACAGGGGAGATCCCTGAGGATTGGAAGAGGGCCAACGTTGTGCCCATCTTCAAAAAGGGGAAGAGGGAAAGACCCGGGCAACTCTAGGCCAATCAGCCTATCCCAGAGAAAATCCTGGAAAAGCTCATTAAAGAATCTATGTGCGATACGCTCGCGGAAGGTAAGATTCTTGGCTTCATCATGGGTAGATCTTGTCTTACCAATCTCATCTGCTTCTGTGACCAGATTTCTCACCACCTGGACATGGGAGATGAGGTAGACATTATATACCTAGACTTCCAAAAAGCTTTTGATCTAGTATCCCATGATATCCTTGTGGGAAATGTGAAGATTGTGAGCTCAGCTGCTCGACAGTTCAGTGGATGGGAAACTGGCTACAGGGTAGGACCCAAAGAGTTCTCATGAACAGATCTATGTCATCCTGGTGCAAAGTGCCCAGTGATGTCCCTCAGGGGCCTGTGCCTGGACCGGTGCTTTTCAACATCTTTTTCAATTATTTGGATGGGGGAGTAAAAAGCTCACTGGCCAACTTCATGTGTGACACCAAGTTATGGGGCAGTGTGGTCATGCCAGAAGATAGGTTGCAGATACAAGTGGACCTGGACAGGCTACAGAGTTGGGCAAACCAGAACCAGATGAAGTTTAACATTTCCAAGTGTAAGGTGCTCCATCTGGGGGCAAACAACCCTCAACATACATACCGGCTTAGTGGTGACAGCTTGACTTGCATCATTTCTGAAAGGGACCTCGGGTAATGATTGACCTTTGCATGAATATAAGCCATCAGTGCAAGGCGATGGTCAGCAGGGCAAATAACACCCTGGCATGCATCAGCCAATGCATCTTATAGAAAACTAAGGAAGTGATACTCCCACTGTACTCAGCACTGGTGAGACCGTAGTTGGAGTACTGTATCCAGTTCTGGGCGCTGCATTTCAACAAGAACATGGGAAAACTTGAGAGGTTCCAGAGAAGAGTCACCTGAATGACCAGGGACTTGCAAGACAAGCTGTACAAGGGAAGGCTGAGGGACCTGGGCCTCTTTAGCCTAAAAAAGAGAAGGTTGAGAGGGGACTTGATAGTGGCTTATCGCTATATCAGAGGAGTGCATCAGGAGCTTGGTGAACAACTGTTCACTAGGACACCCCTGGGGAAGACCAGGACCAATGGATGCAAACTCCTGGAAGGCCGCTTCAGGCTTAATACCAGGAAAAACTCCTTCATGGTCAAGGTGTCCGGACTGTGGAATAAACTCCCTCCAGAGGTGGTGCAGTCACCTACCCTGGTGGTTTTCAAGAGGAGACTGAAGAGTCACCCCGCTGGGGTCATTTGACCCCAGTTGTCTTCCTGCCTAGAGAAGTGGGGCTGGACCCAACGATCTGCGAGGTCCCTTCCAGCCCTTAGCAATCAATCTATGAATCTATGAACCTATAAAGATAATAATAATAAAAAAAATTACCATTTTCAGGGTCCCTTTCTGTCTGGGCCCTGGGCAGCTGCCTGGTTCACCTGTGCCTGTGTCCAGCCCTGGGAACATCCTTTTTCTTCTATCAGGCCTACTCCCAACAAACTGTTTACTTTAAACTTAACAGCATCTTGCTTATTAACTATCAATGCTTTGAAGGTTACAGTGACACAGTTTGTTGAGCCAGATGGTCTGTAATTTCTAAATCATACCATTCTGTGAGCAATCAGTCATTTAAATTGTAAAGCCCAATACAACACCAACAGGATTTGACATTCTTCTACTTTTTGTGTATCAGTACAATAATAAAGTAGTCTTGTGTCCTGCTATAGAAAGAGCAACATCTTAAAGTATTTCCATCAACTTTGCCAAAGGATGTCCTTGTCACATCTTTCCAGATTCTGAAACCAGATTTAGTTAGATTCTAACTTATGGTAAAGCACTTCAGGACACCTTAAGCAGAAAAGACTATACAGCAGGGGTGGGCAAAATACAGCCTGCGGGCTAGAACCAGCCTGCCAGGCACTTCCATCCAGCCCATAGCACCCACCAACAAATTGTACCCCGCCCAGCCCTTCCACTTATGAGGGTGGGAACAAGGCACCCACGTATACACCCCGCCCCTCCCCCAACATACCCTATTGCACCCTTGTGGGAGCCAGCAGGCAGCTTCTGGACAGGGCTGCTGTCACTGCTGCAGCTGCTGGGGACCTGCTTGGCTTCCCTAGCATCCTGCTTGCACTGGTGCCTGGCTCTGGCCAGAGCTGCACATCATGGTTAGCACAGCCCCTGCCAGGCCATCTTTATCACCAGTGCTCTCCACCATCTATGCGTATCCCTCACACTCGTGCAGCACGGGAAGCTCCACACGCTGGAGCTGACTGCCTTCTGTGCCCCAGCCACCTGCAGCCCTCACACAAGAATTTATTTATTGAGTTATTATGCAAACACCTATATACGGTATGCAAACACAAATGACAAAAATATTGTTGTAAAATTAAAATATGTTATAATAGGTGTTTGACTTTTAGTGTATTATTTGGTTTTTTTCTGGTTCTAAGATGGCAACCCCCTCTACTAAAAAAGGAGTATTTCTGGGAGGCAATAGGAGGGACTTCCATCGGCAACGATCAGGGGTTAGGGGTGGGACTTCTGGTCCCAAGATGGCGACCAGGGGTCAGGGCAGTTATCAATGAGATAGACTCCATCCCTGCTCCTTGTCATCTTCTAGCTCTGAAGCCACTCAGGCTGCCAACTGCACCATGAAAAAGACGAGCATCATTATCTTAATTCTAAGAAATTAGCATTATGTGCTATGATATATATTTGGTATTTTTACTCCTGGTGCTGTCTGCTGCCAGCTTGATACAAGCTAGTAACATTTCCAAGTTCTACTCCTCCATACCACATGCTCAAATCCTAGTTGCATCTCAGTTGCTAAGAATACAGAAATCTGTTTTGCAATGCCCAGCTTGCCAGCCACAGATTTCTTAATAATAATACCACAATTAGCAAGCACACTGAAGCAAAATGGAAAACTCTGTTTAAGACACACACAGGGGGCATCTACATGATTTGCTGACTGAAGATTTGCCTAATTAGCTCCACAGTTAAGCATCTCCATCCACACGTGCAGAGCTATTAGGCCAGAGTAAACAGTAAACTGCCACAGGTTAGTACTGCCTGATACAAGTACTATCCTACAGCAGAGTTTTTTACTCTGTCGCAGCACGTGTAGGTGGTGACCGGGGCTGGCTGGGGCACAAGGGTGATACAGTGCAGGGCTGCCTGCCAGATAGCAGCCAAGCAGGAGCAGCCCTGGGCTGGCAGACTGACCCCCTACCTGCCTTGTCAACTGGGGCTGTGCTGTCCCAGCTCAACATACCGCTGTCCTGGGTGCACATGTAAATGCTGCACCCAGAAGCAATAAACTCTGGTACACACTGCACTGGAGTTTATTGCATCAAATTAATATTCAGTACAGACACACTCACAGAAATTACCCTGTGGTAGGAACAAGGCACCCACACTGATAGTCATGAATGTGCCAAGCAATCCTTGAAAAACTGCATTTATTTTACAGCAAACCATGCTTATGTCCACAGAGCAGATAGTGGCATTTTAGATGCAGATAGTTGCTGTATTAGGGCACAACAGCTGCAAGGCCAGGCTGCCTTCTCCTTCATTCCAGAAAAGGTAGCCACGGCCTTCCACTTACGGAGGGCATTCACCATTCTGGTGAATTAAACCTGTCCATAATTTGTGAAGCCCCTCTTAGGCTTTGTAAATAGGTACTTTATTTGGTTTTTTGGTCATCTGGATAAGGAACATGCCCTCTACTGTTAGAACAGCGGGTGGAAATTCAAATGTAATTACTTGACTGGCTTCATCATACACTTCCATCCCCATGCCATTCCTCAAAATTATTCTTCACATCTTTTGTGGAATTCTTACCAGAATATTAAAGAAACAAAAATGAAATTAATAACTCACTGCTACATCCTCTGAAACCCTGACCACAACTATAAAACACACTCCAACAGCATAGTTATCCAGTAAGCCCTGAACTACAGTCAGCCAGGAGGGTTCCTTGTGTTTGCTTGCCAATGCACAAGTGAGGAAAGGTAGAAGAATATTTACAATCTAAATAATCTCCCAGGCTGGGAAGAGGATCTGCAGATGGTGTATCAAAACGGTGAAGTGAAATGTCTTTGCTGCCATGGAAACTGAAAAAAGTGACTGCAATTTTTCTTACCTTATAGGGTCTTGCGCCCAGATTATTAGACCCCCAACATTTCTTTTATCAGCTGCCCAAGATCACTTGAGAGTGAAAAAGAAAAGAGGAGATATTTATCGGCCTCCTAAAAGCAAGGTCAGTCAGCTCATTAATGGAGGAGGTTTCTCAACAGTGAGAAGCAGAGACACAGAGAGGCAAAGGTAGGGGCCTTAAATGGCAGAGCAGTACCTTGCTGTGACTTAGGACACTGTTGAAATGTAAGAGGAGAATGCCGAAGCACATGATGGGGATCAGGAACAGATAAATACAATGGATGGAAACATGGGTGGATCTAGATTTTAAAAACAGGGATGCACATGGTGATGTGCATCATCACATATTAAATAAGATGCATCTTTCTTTGGGTAAAAACAAACTAGAAGTTTTACTAGTATGCCGGAGGCCTAGGGCTGTATTATTCCATTTAAGATTGAAGCAAAAACAAACAAACATAACTCACTGGAATGAGTTAAAAACAAACTGCAGGGCTGTGAAATAAAAGCTTCATTACCAGGAGCAGCTAACGGACAGCCGAATTGCAGAATAAAGGATAGCCTGATTGGTGGAACATCAAGACCATTAAAAATAAGAGGGTCATTAGCACCTGTAGAATGAAGGGCTTAGAAGGGATGGGGTAGATTATAACGAGCCGTGAAGTCAAGTGACTCTTTGTGGCAGTGCACTGTTTGTGCTTGCCGCTTGAAAAACATCAGGCAGACTGTGGAGTAGCCAGCACATGAGTTCAGGCCCAATTTGGCTGTCAGCTGACTTCAGACGGCTGCCTGACAGGAGGAGGGCTGGGCAGAAGGTTTATAAACCCAGACCCTGGAAGCAGGGCCAGCATTTACACCTGGGGAGCTGGTGGAGCACCATCTCCCAGCAAAAAGACTGCAGCTCCTGGAACACCTGGAGGTTAAGGTAGGAACTATAGGGACGGAGGAGGTTTCTGTTGGTCCTGCATAAGACCTGAAACTTCACCCTGATAGAGTTGGTTAATGTGGTGGAGCTGCCTGTGGTGGGGCAGTCTTCAAGAAATGTTACACATATGCCACTCCAGTGAAAGGCAAGGATGGGGCACCAGAAAGCCTCAGCCCCACTGCCCTGTGGGTCACCCCATAGAGGAGAAAGGCTTGGGGCCAAGGTCCACCGAGTGGGACCTGAGGCTCAAGGAGTGAAAGGCCCAGAGTGTGTGTGTGGCCCAGTAAAGGGGTGGAGTGAGTGTGTGGCCCAGACATGGGTTAGTATGACCCAGAAATGGGTCACTGTGGTCCCGTGAGGGGCTGAGGAAGTAGTCCAGTGAGGGGCCAGGAGAGTGGCAAGTGGATTTGGATGCCATCTACAAGGCATGGGACATGATGTAGAGATGGTTTGGAACTGTGTCCTTGGTCCAGAACACCACAGCCACAAATGAGCAGCCTCCTGCATTTTTATATCATTTAATTTGACATCAAGCACATGGTAGGCGAAAGCAGGGCAGACTGCCCTAACCGGGGGTGGGGGGCAGGGAAGGGGAGGAGAGGGGCATTGATCTCTTAGGGTGCCCGGGGATCACCCCCTGCTACACTCCCTCAGCACTGCCCAACTAGAAATGGTGCTGCCACTGCCAGGCAGTTGATTTTAAACTTTGGGTGAAGCAGGAATTAAAGGGGGGTACAAGTGCATCAGTGCACCCCCTCCCCCCCCAAATCCATCCTGGAATGGAAAGCCCGATCCAAGTGGCCACTCCCGCTCTGTCTTCTCCTTTGCCACAACACAGAAATCACCTCAGACTCAAGGTTCACCAGATCCTGTTCTACAAACCCTAGGAAATGTATATTGGGAATGTCAGGTCCTTTACAAGAACCTTCAGTTGCAGTTTCTTTCCACATGACAGTGAAAACATCAGCCCCTAGGAACCAATAGCCTTTTATGCTTTTAGCTCTGACATGGGAGTTGCTGCTATGCTATTCCAGCCCAAGAGGTTACCAAAAAGAAAGAAAGAAAGGCCTGACAAAGAGCTACAAGTTTTCCTGCTGGAAGTCATTTGAACTGATTGTTTCTCTCCCCATCATTTTCAAACCCCCACTTTCACACTGTTAACACAATGTAACAGCATTTTCACTTTCAGAAAAATAAAAGCATGTCTTTATTCAAATGCACTATTTGTTACCAAAACATCTTTTCATTCAAAAGTCAAAGTGATCCCACACAGTTAAAGCACAGCCCCCACGCTATTAAAAAATAATAAAGGTATATAGAACATGCATAAAGAAGAGGCACTCCACACAGCTGCAGTACCATTCCCACCCTAAATTCATGCCTTTCAAAATGCACAAAGCTATATAAAGTATATGAAACAAATCTCATATAGTGGGGAAAATATTCCTAGCAGATCCTGACATTGTTGACACCGTTGTGTCTTTGACACATGCCACAAACTCTGAAGTGTATATACACTATAAAAGCATAGCACATATCCAAAAATTAATAGTAGAAGCTTCCCTCAAAGTAGGTACCTAAAGTATCCCTGATAAAATATTGCTGGTGACTGCCATTTACAAGAGAGTATCTTGTATCCTGAAATCTCTGAAGCCCCACCTCCCAATCCTCAATGAGGCTTTCTTTCTTGCTCTCACAGATGTTGTACAGAACACAACGCACTTATGATTTAAGCCTGTATTTGATTTAAACAGTATGATTTGAGCCTCAGGTGCCTGTACACAAATGCATGGAGCCTGGGAAACAAGCAGGAAGAATTGGAAGTCCTTGTACAGTCACGGAACTGTGACATGATTGGAATAACAGAGACTTGGTGGGAACTCGCATGCCTGGAGCACTGTCATATATGGGTACAAACTGTTCAAGAAGCACAGGCAGGGGAGAAGAGGAGGAGGGGTTGCACTTTATGTAAAAGAGCCATATGATTGCTCAGAGCTGGAGATAGGCCTGTTGAGAGTTTCTGGGTTAGGGTCAGAGGGGAAAGAAACAGCGATAACGTTGTGGTTGGGGGCTGCTACAGGGAGAACTGCAGAGTTCTTCATCTGAGGAGGAAGAACCTTCACCATAACTACACAAAGGATGGTAGCATCTCGACGAGACCTGGCGGTCACAACTGACCAGAAGATGAACATGAGCCAACAGTGCGATGAGGTTGCAGAAGGGCAAAAAGAACTCTGGTGCGCATTAGCCAATGTGTTGCCAATAGATCCAGAGAGGTGCTCCTTTCTATTCGGCATTGGTGAAGCCACAGCTGGAGTACTGTGTCGAGGTCTGGGCACTGCATTTCAAGAAGGATGTGGATAAGCTGAAAGGGTACAAAGAAGGGCCACTGGTATGATTAGGGGCATGGAGGATAGGCCCTATGAGAAGAAACTCTGGGAACTGGGCCTGTTCAGTCTGACTAAGAGAAGGTTGACAGGGGACTTGATAGCCATCTACAAGTATGTCAGGGGTGAGCATCAAGATCTAAGGGGGCAACTCTTCAGGAATGCACCTCAAGGGAGGATGAGGGCCAATGGCCACAAGCTAACAGAGGCAAAATTCAAGCTGGACATAAGAAAACCTTTTTCTCTGTAAGGGTCACCAGAGACTGGAACAGACTCCCAGCAGAGGTGGTGCAGCTGCCATCTTTGGACGTGTTCAAGATGAGGCTGAACAAGCACCTTGTTGAGCTCGTCTGAGCCCAATAACTTCCTGCCCATGGGAGGGGACCGCACTTGATGATCTTGCAGGTCCCTTCCAGTCCTTCGATTCCATGATTCTATAAATTCTATTCTTGGCCAAATAACTAGGGAGGAGTATAAGAGCATTGCTCAGGCATGCAGGGATGAAGTCAGGAAGGCCAAAGTGCAATTGGAGTTGCAGTTAGCAAGGGTAACGAGGGTTTCTACAAGTATGTTAGTAGCAAGAGGAGGATCAGGGAAAATGTGGGTCTCTTAAGCAATCTTGTGACAGAGGATGCAGAAAAGGCTGAAGTGCTCAATACCTTTTTTGCCTCAGTCTTCACAGGTAAGGTCAGCTCCCAGACTACTGCACTGGGCAGCATAATTTGGGGAGGAGGTGAGCAGCCCTCAGTGGTGAAAGGGCAACTTAGGGACTACTTAGATAAGATGGACATGTACAAGTCCATGGGGCTGGGTGGGATGCACCCAACGATGCTGAGGGAGTTGGTGGATGTGATTGCAGAGCCATTGGCCATCATCTTTGAAAGCTCATGGCAATCAGGAGAGGTCCCGGATGATTGGAAAAGGGCAGACATAGAGCCCATATTAAGGAGAGGGATAAAGGAGGATCCAGGAAACCAGTCAGCCTCACCTTAGTCCCTGGAAAAATCATGGAGCAGACCCTCACTGAACCCATTTCTAAGCACTTGGAGGAGAAAAAGGTGATTAGGAACAGTCAGCATGGATTCACCAGGGGCAAGTCATGCCTGACCAACTTCATTGCCTTCTATGATGAGATGACTGGCTCTGTGGATGCGGGGCAACCAGTGGATGTGGTGTACCTTGATCTTAACAAGGCACTTGATACAGTTTCCCACAACATTCTCACGGGCAAGCTAAGGAAGTACGGGCTGGATAAATAGACTGTAAGATGGATAGAAGACTGACTGGAGCATTGGGCTCAGAGAGTAGTAATCAATGGCTCAATGTGTAGTTGGTAGCCGAAATCAAGTGGAGCATCCCAAGGGTCGGTCCTGGGGCTGGGTTTTTTCAATGTCTTCATCAAGGACCTGGAAGATGGCACAGAGTGCACCCTCAGCAAGTTTGCAGATGACACCAAGCTGCGGGGAGTAGTAGATATGCTAAAGTGTAGGGCTAGGATTCAGAGTGACCTAGAAAAATTGGAGGATTGGGTCAAAAGGAATCTCATGAAGTTCAACAAGGACAAGTGCAAAGTCCTGCACTTAGGACAGAACAATCCCATGCACCAGTACAGGCTGGGGGCTGACTGGCTGGGCAGCAGCTCTGCAGAAAAGGACCTGGGGGTTACAGTGGACAATAAGCTGAATATGAGCCAGCAGTGTACCCTTATTGCAAAGAAGGATAACAGCATACTGGGCTGCATTGGTAGGTGTGTTGTCAGCAGGTCATGGGAAATGATTATTCCCCTCTCTTCAGCACTGGTGAGGCCACATCTGGAGTACTGTGTTCAGTTTTGGGCCCCGCACTACAGAAGAGATATGGACAAATTGGAGAGAGCCCAGCAGAGGCCAACAAAAATGGTGAGGGGCTGGGGGATATGACTTATGAGGAAAGACTGAGGGAACTGGGCTTATTTAGTTCAGAGAAGAGGAGACAGAGAGGACTTAATAGCAACCTTCATCTACCTGAAGCGAGGTTCAAAAGAGGATGGAGCTGGACTGTTCTCAGTGGTGGCAGATGACAGAACAAGGAGCAGTGGTCTCAAGTTGCAGCAAGGGAAGTTTAGGTTAGATATTAGAAAGACTTCTCTTACTAGGAGGGTAGTAAACACTGGAACAGGTTACCCAGAGAGGCTGTGGAATCTCCATCCTTGGAGGTTCTCAAGACCTGGCTAAACAAAGCTTTGGCTGAGGTGATCTAGTTGGGGATGGTCCTGCTTTGAGCAGAGGGTTAGACTAGATGACCTCCTGAGGTCCCATATGATTCTATGAGCCAAGCAATTTGAAGTTACACACCCTACTCTATAACCATTAACTAAACTGGTAAATGTCCTTTTCTATATGCATGATTGCATCCAGACCAGAAGTTTTGCCAGCATAGTTAGGTTTGCTACCAGGCATGATCTTTTTACACCCATAGGTAATATATCTATGCCAGCAAAACTTTGTAGCATAAACTAGACTTCAGGAATGTGCTGCTTGATTGGAAAGATTTAAATTTTGTAAACTCAAATCAGTCTTTATAGTGAAACAACAACTAACAACATTCTTTTTCATAATTAAGTACGTGTGTGTGTGTGTCGAGAGACTGAGAGAGTGAATTTTAATTTGTATTAATTTGTCCCTAGAGCTTACTAAATGTGGCATGTTTAGTACTTGGTTTCTTTAAGAAGGAATTTTTTAGATATTTAGGCACCTCCATCAAAAATACCAATCCTCTGAATTTAGGACAGAAATTTAAATAGCTGTTTCAATTAATTATATGAATTGATAAACTTGAGAACTGAAAGCATATATTTATATGTAAATCTGGAATATATATGAATGGAACCATCATCTTAAGCATTTCTCTTTGCTACCATACTACTTTGTGGAAAATGTATATATGGAAAGAGTTATACCTTGTCTAATATGTTAATACAAGTATGGACTTAGTCCTGAAGTCTTTATTCCATCTTTACCAAGTCTGTACTCTGGATACACTTGAATCTTGACTAAGTACAAATATAATAATAATAACTTCAGGGTTTAGCCCATAACTTTTATTTAAAAGAAGTAATAGTTGGCATGTAGATGCCAGAATTAAACCAGATTAGTGACAAAACACCAATGTGCATTTTCAGTGTAATTACATTGATGATATATTACGATTTTTAGCCCATAATTATATTTGAAAGAGATATTGATTCGTGCAAGTTGCTGAAGAAACAGAATACTGTAATAGGTTTGAGTTCTATTTTCAGGATAATAATGTACTGTCAATCTCAAAACCCACCATAGGAAATAAGGGCAAGATAATTTTCATCCTATAATTGTTCACAGACATTTCTTAATATAAAAACAGTCTCAGTCTTTGTTAATATAGTAACCCATGACCAATCTGGTATTTTAGTAGGCATTACCATCTGCCACACAGGGCATCTAGGTGGAGAAGTGACCTTGAATCTCTTAGTTTCCTCATTACTGGTTGGTTTTGTTCCATGGCTACATTCCCAGTCTGCATCAGGAGGGCACTAGTCACATCAATCTCAAACACTGGATAATGCTTGATGTTGGCATTAAAGAAGTCTAATAATTCTGCTTAATCACTTCTGTTTCTGATCAAAATCTGGAAAGTAGTCTCACTCCTAGTTTTTCATTCTTTTGAAATTCAGCCACAGCCTTTCTGTCTGGCATCAGACCTGGAATCACAGGCAATATAGCACATCATATGTCCATCACTTCTAGTCATATCTATTGTATAACAGTTGATGTTTTGATTAGAGTAGGATCATTTCCATTTGCCCTCGGCGTAACACTTCTGAAGGAAAGTTATAGACAAGCTTTTTATGTATTTTAAATATGCAAATTGAATTCAACCAATGTGTGTTAGTTGTCTTTAAGAGAGAGTTACTTTCTCCCTGAAATTCCTGCTAGGGGGAGAAAGAAATTCATAGATTCATAGATGTTAGGGTCGGAAGGGACCTCAACAGATCATCGAGTCCGACCCCCTGCATAGGCAGGAAAGAGGGCTGGGTCTAGATGACCCCAGCTAGATGCCTATCTAACCTCCTCTTGAATTGAATTCAAACATGTCAGTTTCATGGCTGGAAGAGGAAATTTGCATCCTGGCTAAAGCAGTTCAACTTTCCTCCTATGAATTAGCAATAATGGAAATATGAATGAGCCAAAACCCTGGATTCTACCACTCTGGGAAAATTCAATTAGGTTCTGTATCTGAACTTTGCAGCTCAGCCTTACTTCTAATAATAATAATTCTTGCACAGTGCTTTTCCTCTTAGTAGTGCTTTGCAAAGATTACTTTAGCCTCACAGCACAGTTCTAAAGTAAGTTAATGGTATTTATAGCTGCCATATTTACTTGTGTACCTCATGCACTTTTCCCCCCAAATCAGACATCCAAAACTGGGTTGCATGTCTTAAGAGTGGAATCTGATTTTCTTCAGCAGAAGAGAAGTATGGAGAAACAGAAGCATGGGAAAATCGCGCTATAATGGCTGATTAATGGCAGCCACCTCTGTCACAGCCAGCAACCAGTAGAGGCAGAGTCTGGTTTTAACCATCTCAACAGCCACTACTGATTTGGCAGTAGCTTTTTGCTAAGCAAGGGTCCGGTCAGCAGTGCCTGTGAAAGGGTTAATACTGTGGCTTGAGCCTGAAGCAACCAAAGATCTGGCTGAGTGAGTGAGGCGCTGCATACATTCTGCTGTCTCAGCTACAACTTTGGAGAAATCTTTTTCTTCTGTACTTTGCCTTCCAAAAACAAGTTATATGTCTTAGTTGCGGGGATATGGCATGCTGCAGGCAACTGAATTGGAGAGGTTAAATGACATGCCCAAGGTTACAAGGAAAGCAAGTAGTAGAGTCAAAATGAGATTCCTGGTATTGTGCTCAGACCATTAGCCAAAACATCTCTCAATATTACAACTGAAATAGGAGGAAATGGTGATTAATTAACACAGCATCTTGAGTAATACTGAATCAAATTCTAGATTTTGTTCTGTTTGTATAGATCCATATGAAAGGAAATGAGGAAAGGAATTTAGATCGTTCATCTGTAAACAGGTACATCTCGATTCTTATGGACACATTCAATTACATGGTTTTATACTTAGTCCTGGGGGCTGCAGGACTGGCTGCCAGCAGATGTCTTATTCAGGAATATTATACCTTATAGACTATTAATCTACCTAAAAGCTGGAATAATTTACTTGCTGAACTCATCATTCAATAAGGATAAGGGGATTTGCAAACACTTCTCAGGTCTTGGTAGTGCTGAAGGGAGCAGATTTTTTCTGGGTTTTTGGTCGTAGCCATGTTGGTCTAAGGACATAGGCAGGCAAGGTTCTTTGAGTAGATGTGATATCTTTTATTAAACCAACTGAGTTAATTAGAATGAATGACAGAAGCAAGAAAACACTGGCTGCATCTACATGAGATGCTGATGCACCGTTGTTACTGTGTAGCCACTCAAATATTAAATAACTGCGCAGTAACCGGAGTTACTGCGTGGTAGTGTCCCTGAATGGCTTTCATGCAGATGCAACCACTGTGTCTGATCCTTTGCTCATAAGAACCAAGGAGCAAAGCTAGTGTTGGTGGTAGGATAGTATTTTTAGAAAAATTAATTTTGATCTGGTATTGCCATTGAGCCAAAATGGAACAAATTATAGAGGTATTCATAAGAACTGAGGATGGCCAAAAGGAATTAAAACAAGACAGAAGACAAACAGTGGAGACTTCATAAAAGGAATTAAAGTAACACCTGGAGGTTTCCCAGCAAGGACTGAGAGATGACCTGCAGCTGGAGATAAAAATATTTGTTCTAGCAATAACTGCAAGATGCTGGACAGATTTGGAAGCTCAACTGCAAAATTCCCTGGCTAGACTGGCAAGATGGACTGATAATGTAACCTGTAACCTGATATCCTTATAGATTCATAGATGTTAGGGTCAGAAGAGACCTCAGTAGGCCATCGAGTCTGACTCCCTGCCCTGGATCAAAAGTTTTTCCAGGAGAGAGTGGAGACCAGGAAAGTTATGGACAACTTAGAACTTGCCAACCACGTATGAGCTGTAGCAAGGACTTAAGAAATTAAAAAGCATGTAGAGGTGAAATTCAAAGGGTCACTGTGGAGGAAACTTACTGGAGGCAGGAGAGAGGCAGCGGGACGCCGCGCCAGCAGCCGGTAGCAGCAAAAGTGAAACCATGGCGGCAGGAGCTGCCACAGACAAAGATCAAAAGGAAAACTCACGGTGGAGCTGGGAGGACCCAGGAATGGCTTCCACATCTGTTTGGGCACGCTTTGTAAAATCGTGCCGGGGGCGATTGGCTGGGCGGCCACCTGGTAGTGGGATAAAAGGCCCAGAAGGAAGGAAGCCGGGGGGACCAGAAGTAGTGTCCCCAACTGGCCCGGAGAGGCCAGTGAATGCAGAGGATCCTGTGGAGGAGGAAACGTGGTGACACCCCAGAGGGGGTAGCATGAAAGGCAAGTTGGGCCAGCAAGGGCCCAAGGAGCACTTACGAGGCCAGTGTGGGCGGAGGCCAGCAACAGCAGCAACTGGGACACCGGCAGAGACAATGGAGCCGGAACTTGGACACGGATGCCAGACAACAGGTAACAACCCCGGGGAGGGAATGACGCAACAAGGGGGCTCGAAGCCCAAGGCCCAGGCGGAGGCAGGCACTGCGTGAACTGGGAGGCACAGAAGGGCAGTGGCGGATGCTCGGTGCAAGTACCACCTGTAGCGCACAGCTGCAGCCCCTAAGAAACTGAGCGTCAGTGAGGGCCAGAACACCGGCCCTGACATACAACATCACGGTTGGCGTTAGGCGGGGTGTAGGGGAGGTGGAGTCCCGAGAAGCAATAGCCACGAGGACAACCAAGGGAGAGGACCAGGGAAGACAGGACCAGACACCATCCTCCTGCTAGAAAACCAATCACCATCAAAGATGTGGCAGGCGAGACCCCTGGGGAGCTGACCCAAGGCCGCTCCCAGTAGCCTGGCTGTGCAGCCCAGGAGGCGACGGTGAGGTTTGAAAGAAACCCAGACATGCAGTGCTCGGGTGGAGAGGCACAGAAAGTTACAGTCACCAACCACAGTGGTTGAGAAAATGGGCCAATCAGAAAATTTGAGTAAAACAGAATATTTACAATACTTTTTTCTACCCTTTCCAGAACCTAGAGTCCCAGAGGGGAGAGGCCAGAATGGAAGTAATACAAAATTCCATTTTATTTGAGCTTAATATCATGGTCCAAATGGAAAGACAAACAGAAGTGGGTTTCCAGCACCCAGCATGAGTGGCCCAGTTCTGATGGTACAGTCCCCAGAAAACTTGTGAACCTGGCATATCCAGATATCAACAAACTGGAGTTACAGCAGGA
>NW_005841905.1:2298287-2308425 GCF_000455745.1 Alligator sinensis
GACCCTATACTAATATTAAATATTCCTATTTGCATAGTTGTTCCCATGCTAGTAGCAAGATATGTATCTTTCTGTGTGCTCTTTTTTCATTGAAAAAAATAAAATCTTATTTTAATTAAATAATATTGACTGTGACTTTGGGGGGGCGTTATTCATTGATTTTAATGCATTTAAAAATGTTTATTGTTGAGTTTTTTGTTTTTCCCCCATGATCAGTTCTAAAAATTGCCATGTCAACATTACAGCAGTAGTTATATTATAATGAAAATAAGGACTGACATTGAGGGTAAACTTGGCAGAGAGAATGACATTTCCTGTGTTAAAATAAAGTAATTAGTTTAATAAATATGGAGAGAGAACAGAGGGAAATAGAAATGTCCCTTGTTAAATATTTACCACTTGAGCTCTGATGAAATTCACCATATAAATGACAAAATAATACAAGTAAGTGTTCCCAAGGTTAGGTCAACTTTCAGCTTAGAGTTAAGTCTCTCATGGAGAGAAGAATTACATTTCTTGGCACAGACACATTAATTATATAAATTTCATAAAGGAAATGCAAAGTCTTGTAATGTGAGACTTAGATTAATGATGAAATCCTGATTTATAGTTGTGTATTTTTGAACCATGATACTCAAAAAGCAGCTAATTATAAAGCTAGTTTTAGGTACAACCTTACTTTTCCTGCAGAATTCCTTTTAATCAGAAAAAATCATTCTGATTGTATTTTTCAGTCATTTCAGCTTCACACATCAGATAATCTCTTTATAGATTTGAACATAATGAAATAAAAATAGAAGTGGAAGGGGGAAGTAGATTCCTACTTTCTCCCAACAGCTGTCATTTTTTATGTTTCTCCTACATTACTTATAATAATACTCTGCATTTGAACAGCTCCTTCCTTCCAATGAACTAAAAGAGTTTTTAAAAGATTAATGAGGTGCGTGAGGTGCATTATTCCCTTGTTTCAGATAAGGAAACTGCAGCACAGAAAGTAGGTAGACTTGTCCAAGGTCAGACAGGAAGCCTTTGGCAGAGCTGTAATTAAGACCAACAGCCAAGATTGTCAGGAGTGACATTTAGATTTATGTTCCTCAGTGTTTGTGTGGACTTACAACACCTAAGAGGAATCTGATCAGAAACTGCCTATCCCCAGGCTCTGAAAATCCAAAGATCTCAACAATCTTGGCATGCTAGTTACTAGTTGAAAAACATGCAACAACAGGTATTCAAAGCAGCAATACTTCTCCTTCATTCAAACCTACCACACATCAGCTGTTATGTAGTTTAAAACTCCCACCCACTGCCCTTTCCCAACAGATAAAAATTTCACCTTTCCTTAATGCCTACTGAAATAGAGTGTCAGCAAATTTAGGGTGTTTTGAAACTTAATCTAGAGAAATCATTCCCAAGGGAAGGTCTTAAGCAGAAAGGAATACTTAGCAGGGCTGTGTGAAGCTTTGGTCCCTGATTTGATTTGGTGGGGATTTGGCCTGATTCGGTGGCTGAATCTCTGAAGCCAAATCGAATCAGGAGACCCTTTAATCTCTCTGAATTGAATCGGAACCCTCCAAATCGATTCAGAGAGATTTGGAAAGATTTGGCAATTCGGGCATAGACACAGCTTTACATGTTTTTACTACATACCTCTAGGTAGCAGGCGGCTCATCAATGCTGCAATGCTGGGGTGCATGGAGCGTCCCACAGGAGTGTGGGGGGCTCCCAGCACATTCAGCAACAGACCCAGAAGTGGACCAGAAGCAATTCCAGTCCATTTCCGGGTCCACTGGAGAGCACTATGGAGGGCTCCCCCACCCCCCGGCTTGGCGACTGGTGCCTCCTGGGTCTGGGGGGGCACTAGAGGTCCCCCCGTGGCCAATTATCAAGCTGGGGGAGCGGGGGGGGGTCCCTTGTGTGCTCCCCAGTGTACCCGGAAGTGGACTGGAACTATTTCCAGTCCACTTCTGGGTTTGCCACTGAGCATGCGGGGGGGCCCCCCACACCCCTGTAGGATGCTCCATCTGCCTGAGCATCACAGCATTCATGAGCTGTGCCTGGTACCTTGAGGTATGTAGAAAAAACATTTAAAGCTGTGTCTATGACTGAATCGCTGATTCTCCAAATCAGCATCGAATCTTCAGATTCGGATTTGGCCAAATCGAATCGGAGACAGTAATCCGAATCAACGAATCAAATCACTGTCTCCGATTTGGGCCAAATCCGAATCAAATGGAGCCCATTTCACATACCCCTAATACTTAGCACTTCAGTGTGCAAGAGACTACCATGAAGTAATCCACATGAAGCCTTTATTCACTAGGCAGTGAGTTTCAACAATAGTCATAAAACAATCTATGATATTCCAAGGAAGTATTTGAAATATTGTCAGTGCTCCCTGTCGCAGAGCACCTAGGTGCCCTGCTCCTAAGAAGGAAAAAACTGCTAGGGAAGGAGCCCTAGCAGTGAGTGATGAGCCCAGCTGTGGGTTGCCAGGGCAACCAGAGGAGGTCAGCTGACCAGAAGGGGCAGGGCCTGGCTCCTTTATAAACCCTAGGGGCAGAGGCCAGAGGGAGTTCCCTGCCAGCAGCCAAGGGGGAAGGAGCTCTCTCAGAGAAGAAAGGAGAAGCCTGACTGCAGAAGCAGCATCTGACAATGCTGCGGGATGAAGTATTCTCCGATAGGCTTGAATGATGTTTTAGCTGGGCGGCTACAGTTTATGTTATAGCCAAGGGGCTTGCGTTTTGTTTACTGTTAAATGCCGGTGGTTTGGGTGAGGCTATTAAGGGTTGGAAGAGGCCTCATAGGGGACCCACAGCAGTGTGGGGGCCCCAGCATCAGTGAGGGCGCAGCATTCAGGGTGCACAGACCCCAGCCCCAGAGAATGGGGCAGCATTGTGAGAAGCCCCAGAGAATGGGGCAGCACTTTCAGAAGACCCAGAGAAGGGGGCAGCATTGTGAGAAGCCCCAGTGCGGGTGTGGTGAAGCCCTAGAGAAGGGGGCAGCGCTTAAGAAGCCCTAGAGAAGGGGGCAGTGCTTGAGAAGCCCCAGGAGAGGGGCAGCATTGTGGAGAAGTCCCAGAGAGGGGGCACAGAGTGAGACAGGGCTGTGGAGAGCCCTAGCACCAGAGAAGGCGCAGATTGAAAGAGGCAGGGCCCGGACAAGGGGGCCAGATTATAAACAAGGCCCAGATCAAATGTCTATTCCATCTGCGAGGCTTGGGGCGTGGTAAAGGGATGGTTGGAGCCACACGTAGCCCATAAGGCTAGGGTGCCCCTGAAGCACCCACTGCAGAGCGGGACCCACAAGGGGTCCAGGAATCCACAGGGTCAGGTATTTACGTAAAACTGTGTCCAAGAGGACATAAGGCAGCCTCCCATATGTTTATTTTCCATCAAAGACGTGGCGAGTGAGAATTTGAGGGTGCCCTTGGGCCAACTTGGCACGGGAAGGGGGCCTTGAGGAGATCATGGCCCTCCTGCAGGACCCCGTGCCGTGACACTCCCTTAATATAAATATGCTGTAACAAGTAATACAAAACAAGGAAATTAGTTCATGAGAAACTATGTTGTGTTTGGAATGTAATATTTTGTTGATGATATTTTACTTCATTTGAAATTTTGCTTTGCATAAATTCTTAGAAGGCAGAGGAATTTTGCTATATAAACACAAGTTAAATCCATTTATTGACATATTTTTTGCCAAAGCCAAACATGTTTTGATCAAATGTATGATTTAAATGTATTATTCAGCCAATATGCGCTTTCCAAGTTTTTTAATGAAATATGTATTAAAGAAAAGTCCACTATTGAGCAGTATTTTTCTTTTGCTGGAAATGTTTTGAATGTTCCTAGTCATTTCTGGGTCATTTAATGCCCATCCCCCCCCCCCCCCCCCAAAAAAAAAAAAACCTTACAAAAAGAATGGTACAAATTATGTACAGATTGCTGCAAAAACATCCAATGTTATTCATTTCATATTCAGCTATATTAATCTAGCATTTCAAGCCAATAAAATACAGGTTGGTGCTATCAATATTACTATTAGGATGTAAATTTCATAAGGTTTTCCATGAGGCAAGGATTTTTTGGGGTGATATTTTTCATTTCAGTGTAGCTGGAATAAAGTTAGACAAGCTTTCAAGTGCAAGACATTCTTGGTCAAGTCTCTAAACATAGGAATCCAGGTACAGCATAGTGAAACAACAGCAGAGAGGAGGGGCTAAAAAAAATTATCAGGGATAGCAGACAAAAAATTAGCAGAAGAAAAGAAGCTGATACTGGGAGATCAAGGCCTATCAAAAGGGAGGAGAGTCATTCTCACCTTTCTGTGGAGAAAATTCAGGAGTCACATAAAATATAATGTGCCACAAACCCAATATCAATGTTTAGTCCTTGGTTCTTAGAATCCAGCCATCTTATGAATATTTGTTTCCAAGATCACCTTTTAAAGGTGTTAGGTATATTTCCCTTGAGCAGGAGGATAAGCCTTTCATGCATGAGTGAAAAACAGTTCAGCAATGAATTCTTGCATAAAAATATAGTTTAAAATATGAGAAAGAAAATGCTTTGACAAATCAACAGAACATTTTGTGCCACTGAAAATGAAAAATGGATTATGTATCAGAGACTTTTATTCTTGGAACAAGAGAGCTGCATTTCTAAAGCAAGTAGCATCCAGGACATATGATGTAATGACTGAAAATGAAAAAAAAATGCATGGAAAGGCCAAATATAATCTTCTGAAAATTAATGAGATATTAAAGTTTCACCTAGAACTGGATACAAATATGCAGCACTTGATTGGGCAAAACTGACAAAGATGGGCCAGGAGCCCAGGGACAAAGAGTCCACACAGGATAAAAATAAGACAAAGCTGGCAGTTGGTTTTCTTGTTGGCAATATCAGCAATGAGGCCAAGGACTCAATGGGTGTGGAAAGCAAACTCCCTATCAGGCTTACAGATAGACCCTCAGGATTTCTCCCATGAGAGGGAAAAGTCCATTTATGGGGCTAGACTGTGACACTCTGGAGTGCTGTGAAATCCTTGTAAGGGTGCCAAGAGACTGCTGTTCAATATTAGCACTGCTAGATGTGCAAACACCTACACGATTCAGAAGATAAACCCAGAGATTTCAAATAGGAACCCATAGTGTCAAAAACACTCTGGCCTGTTGTGGTCTTTCTGAGTTCCTGGCACCAGGAGAATTGCTGTAGTATTTTTCTCTAGTTAAAAAATGAGTGAAAGCTAAGCTGGCATTTTCCAAGGAGTGCCTTGAATTTCTAGCAGGCAAACTGAGTTATGCTAAGGCTTTTAGCCATAGTCCAGGCCTTCCTGGAACTAAACAATAAAATTGAACAGAGTGCCTTATAAGGCATTGGAAGTAGTAAATGCTGTAATCCGAGTACTGTAAGTGAGCAATATATAGCACTTTCCCTATAAGGAAAGATAACCTAAAGAAAGATAGGCTTGGTGTACCATATAAGAAATGTTTGGCGCAGTGCTAGGGAACTAGACAATTTGGGATAAGAAAGTTACAAAAGTAATGGGCAAACAAAGGAAAAGGTGTGTGTTCATCTTGTATCTGTGGGGAGACAGGGGCAACTGTGGACTTTTCACTCAAACAGCCAGAAACGCACCCAGGGGAGGACCCAGAAGGTTGCCGCTGAAATGTCTAAGCAGCCACTTGCCAGGTAGTATTATGGGGAGGAAACCTGTAATTTTGTCTAGGGGTTACTAATGCAGTTTACTTAATACCATATCGGACAAGAGGCCGTGTCAATTCTTGGGGGTCGCTGGCAAAAAGAATCCTATTGGTAACAGAGTCCAATGAAGGGAGACTTTAATCTAAAAACATTTAGACCACTGGGCCAGGCAATATCTAAAGTAAGTCAGAATTCCTGTATTGTTTTTTTTATCTTGTAATTATAAAAGGTGAGATTTCTGCAAAAAAATGTCAGTGTGTTTGTTCCAGACCCAGCTTAACAAGGTGTCTCACTCAAAGCCATTAAGGTGTCTCAAACCCTGTTATATTTCACCACCACTGCTATGCGCTGACACTGAAGGCATAGATATTATCTCACTTTTTTCTCTGAGTTCCCCTCCATGGTGCCCTGTGAATCTGGAACCACTTGGAAAGAGCATGGGAGAAAGACACTGCAGGCAGGTGTCCTTTTGCTTCACCTACAAGACAAGACAGACAATAAAAGGACAGGACCTCAAGAAGGAATACAGTCGGACCCCCAGTTATGCGATTTCGAATTACACTGATTCACGTATACATGCTTTATATAACATGACCACGTTTCAACTCATGTGATACCCTCCTTCATGTTTACGCTGTTAGAGTGGTTGTTAGTCTGGAGTCTGCTAACATGCGTTAGCATCACTTGTTGTCTCCTCCAAGATTGTCCATCATTTTTGGTAACGTTAACCCCTGAATATTTGTGAAAATGGCGTCAAAGAAAGCCTTTGATGTTGTGCCCAAAAGAGCACGTAAGTCTATTTCCCTGGCCCAGAAAATAGAAATCCTTGATAAATTAAGAGAAGGCAATAGTGCTGCATCGATTGCTTGCCAATACAATTTAAGTGAATCTGTAGAAGAAAGCCCCTTTTTCCTCTTGCCTGCATTTGCTCTCCCCTCTTTGAATATGTTTTTCCTCTTCTACCTTTTCTTCCTTCCTCTTTCTTTCACTTTAAGATTAGGAATTGTGTTTTAAAATTTGTATGTGCGCATTTTGTATCTCCCCTTGTATTTTGGTATTTTTATCTATTTGTGTGCCATGGCATTACATTTGTAGCTTATATTTTATACCCCTCACCTTTCAACTTCCAACTATAAATGTGTTTAGTAACAATGTTAACAAGAGCAGGAGTCATACTGCCGCTTCCCTGTATCAGGCGGGCCCCTGAAACAGGAAGTGAATCAGTGATTGAATGCGTAACACAGTAGCAGACAGCAATTAACACCTAAGGAAACTGCAGATCAACCAACGGAAGAAATCAATAGAAGACAATGTAGCAACCGGGACATCTCTAAACATCACTGATCAAGGGCTAGAAGCCCTGGCCTGAGTTAATCAACACCGGGGACCAACTTTTGGGCTGAATATCTCCAGATCGACCGCTCCCAGAGCCCTATTCAAAATTCATCAACGGACTCCCAAACCTGCACGTACATGCAGACGACCCCTGGGGCTGACAGATGCCATCCAGAAAAGTGACCCTCAGTGGCGCCCTCTTGATCTCCAACTCGACCAGCACCTGACCTGTCCAGCCAGAAGGACCAGCCGGCGACCCCCTTCTGGAGGATAACACCATGCTGAAAGAAGCCTCAACTGGCCATTGACGGCAGACTCCAGCGCTTGTAGGATAGGTATACCTGACTCTTGTAGTTTGCTCCTCTGTGTGTGTGTGTGTGTGTGTGTGTGTGTGTGTGTGTGTGTGTGTGGGGACCAGCCCCAAGGTCTATGATTTAACTTCATTACAGTGCTTCAATCCGCCTAATAAACCAGAATTTTAAGGATCCCGAGTTGGACATTTGTAGCCAACAAATCAACTGTGTATACTATTAAAAAAAGTGAGCAGAAAATTAGAGACTGTGTGAAAACGACAACCCCTGTGAGTTCGAGAGTGTCGTTGGTGACTAGAATTCCTCATTTAGATAAGGCTGAGAAACTCCTTAATCTTTGCATCAATTAAATGACCAATACAAAAGGAGCAGTTGTTGATGGTGCAGCAATTAGGGCTAAAGCTTTGTCTCTGTATGAGCCATAGCCGGGAGTGAAGGAGGGAGTAGTGATGCCAAGCCATTTGCTGCTAGCAGGGGTTGGCTGTACAGATTTGTTCAGCGGTATAATCTGCAAAATGTGAAATTACAAGGCAAAGCAGGATCTGTCGATTGTGGACAGTGCTAGCAATTTCAAGCCAGCGTTTTTAGAATTTATTTAAGATAAAGGCTACAAACCTGCCCAAGTTTTCAACTGTGATGAACAACATTCTTTTTACAAGAATTTATTGTAACGGGACTTATTTAACCAAATAACAAAGTGTGGCCAGTGGTTTCAAGGCATTTAAAGATAGATTAACCCTTTGTCCTTTGCTCATCCCAGCATTTCTGTTGTTTTTGCCTCCCAACACGACATCAATTTTACATCAATTTTACAACCTATGGACCAGGGTGTTATTAAGACTTTCAAGTCTTATTACACCAGGAGGCTCTACAGACAGGCACTGGACACAATCGATGCAGGGAGAGTGGAGAATCTGACACAGTTTTGGAAGGGATACATTTTGGACTGCATCAGCATAATCCAGGAAGCTTGGGAGGAGGTCAAACCTTCAACCTTGAATGCCTGTTGGCACGAACTCTGGCCTGAGATCGTCAATGACTTCAGAGGCTTCCCCACCATCGACAACCAAATCCCTGACATCGTGAGGCTGGCCAAATGGCTGGGAGGAGAGGGATTTGAAGACATCGAGGATGTGGAGGTGGTTGAGCTGTTCGATTCCCACCAACAGGAACCAACAAATGAGGAACTTGAGCAGCTTGCAGCAGCGACAGTGAGGAAGAAGAAGAAACAGTCTGCTAAGCCAGTCTTCACTGCTAAAGCCATTCAAGAGTTCCTGTGTAAGGAACAACTTTACTTGAGTAAAGAGATCGTGAACTTGACCCCATCATGGAAAGGAGGCTCAACTTTTAAGAGGGACTTAGATCAACTCCTTTCACGTTATAAGTGTCACAACCCAAAAGGTGTGATTTTTATTTGTGTGTGCTTCGGCACTGCTAAATTGTCCCCGCTAAATTGTAAGCTTCCTTGCACGGTGGAGTTTTCTGCTGCAAAAGAGAATCCCGGTGCAAGGGAGAATTCCCGCCAATTTGAAGCTTTCTTTGCAGGGTGCATTTCTTTGTTGCAGCACAGAAATGCTCGTTGCAAAGAGTTCCCGTCATCTGTATGTAGATTTGGGTCCCATTATTGGCCAGTTCTAAATTATTCACACGTGGCGGCTAGTGATTGGCTTGCTAGCCGTATAAGAGGCTTGAGTGGTTTCCGCCCAAGTTGGAGGACTCCACGAACAAGGGAGGAGGAGACTTCACGCTGTGTGAAGATCTCTAAGCACTGCGGATCCTCACGGACCCAGTGCATTTGAAGCAGGCTACGGAGATCTGATCAATCTCCAGACTCTCCCCATCGCCGATAGAATTCCTAGACGTACCCCACCCGTGCCATCTCGGTGTAAGTAAACAATCTTTTAAACTACCGATACACGTCCGTGCCTAATTCCAGAGCGAAAGCCACCCCTCTCCTCCCCCGCGTGCCCGGGCTGCTGGCCACAGCCCGCGTGCAGCGCGAAGAAGGGCTCGGGGCGCGCCTGGCCCGCACAATAAGGAGCTCCAGAAGGAACTGGATAGGAATGTGAAGCAGTAGAGGATCACCTCCTTCTTCAAGCACCTCTCTGAAGGAGAAGCCAGATAACGCAGTGCAGCCAGATGATCCTCCATCAGATGAATAATTTGTGAGTAAAGGTTTTAATAAGGCTATTAATTCCATTATTTTGTGTTTAAATATCCTTTTATTATAAAACAAAGTTATCAAATCTTGGTTCCAGGTCCCTATCCCCCAGTTTTCCATTGACACGATGCCTCCAGTTACACGGTTTCAACTTACACGGTGTGTTTCAGGAACGTATCCCCCACGTAACTCGGGGTCCGGCTGTATAGTGGATGAAATAGGAAGCAGAAGCTGTTATGCCAGAGGTGGGCAATTATTTTGGCTGGAGGGCCACTTAATGAGTTTTAGCGACTTGTCAATGGCTGCACACATGAAATCTTTTAGAAGGTATCATTTTAACAAATTATAGACGCGAGCTTCCCACCGCCTCGCCGCACTGGGGGATACCGACAACAGCGTCCCCCCGGCCCGCGCGGAGCACCGAGCGTCTTGGCGTTGGCGGCAGTCTGGCGGGAAGCCCCCAGGCAGGGCAGGGCAGGGCAGAGCAGAGGCCTTTGCTCCCTTATCCGCACACAATGCCATCCATCGGGACCCACCGGGGGAAGCTTGGCATCCCTTATCCGCACACAATGCCATCCATCGGGACCCACCGGGGGAAGCTTGGCAGGGCTGGGCAGACGGGGGGGGGG
>NW_005841905.1:2309285-2342633 GCF_000455745.1 Alligator sinensis
GAGCGGGGCCGCGAGGAGGAGGAGCTCCGTGGGGGAGAAGAGGAGGAAGACAGTGAGGAAGAGGAGGAGGAGTTGGAGGACGAAGAAACCGAAACAGGGACAACGGCTCTGGCGAAGGCCGACACAACAGGACCCCGGAAAGACGGGCACACGCGAAACCGCGAGGCGTCTTCGTCCTCGGAAGATGGTGGCACCCGGGAACCCAGCCCCGCGGAGCAGATGGTAGGTGGGAGTTGTCGGCACAGGATGCGTTGTTTTTCGGGGCCTCTTCCCTGCCCGAGATCTCTCCTGAAAGGGGCCAGCGGTTATGATGGCCGAGGTGCACCTTGCTCCTTGTTGTTGTGGGGCTGAAACGCTGTTAGGCAAAGGGGCCAGGGATGAATACCGGGTGCAGTGGAACGGATGGATCGTTCTTGGAAGCAAGAGGCTGGATGGGCTTTGAAGCGATGGAAATGCAGGTTTCCGTCGCCAGCTGCTGGGGTTGCGTTCCTGACAGTTCTCGTGGTTTGCAAGACAGAAGGTTTGTGGCAAAAATGGCAGGTGACGGGCTGATGCATGGCCACGGAAAACCGCGGTTGCCAGAATGGCACATGGAATATGAAGTGTGGATACTCAAACCCGTGGCTGGCAAGGGAAACCTGTAACATGGAAACAGACAAACAGGTAAAGGGAATGAAGTAGGGGAAGGAGTGTTATCCTGCATCTGACAGTGTAGGAGCTGGGCTTGCCTACTGCCGGCAACCTTGTGCTACGGGTTCTGGCAGCAGACAGCAGTCATCCAGGTCAAGTGCGCTGTGGGAAGGAACTAGCTGAATGTGCTTAGGCAGCCAGAAGATGCAAGAAAGCTTCTCTTCTGCCAGAAGGCAGCAGCCTGCTCTGCTCTGCTCTACCAAGGTGGTTTAGTCCTGCTGGAGGAAAAGCTCGTTCTGCTGCCACAGAGGAGTTTTAAATGTGAACTCACTCCACCCTTTGCCAACAGAACTGGAGCATTAACAAAGACTGGAACGTAACTTGACTGTGATCACATCAGGAATACGTAGCAGAGCCATGAAGTCGCTTTCAGATTGAAGCGTTACCTCCATCCAAGCATATCTGATTGAATCACGATGTTGCGGTCATTGTTTCAGGAAGCCAATAGAACTACAGTAGGAAGGGATGAGGAAGATCAACCAGATGGTGTAATCTTCCTCCTACAAAAGGATACAGCTGACACTAAATTGATGGGCAAGGTTCTTTGGGTAGATGTAATACCTTTTATTAGACCAATTAAGGAGTTGGCAAAAAGTTCTTAGCAGGCTTTTGGGTGCAATCACCCTTCTTGTTGCCTGAAGAAGGGTGATTGCGCCCAAAAGCTTGCTAAGAACTTTTTTCCAACTGCTCAGTTGGCCTAATAAAAGATATCACATCTGCTCAAAGAACCTTATCTGCCTATGTCCTTAGACCAACACGGCTACAACCGAAAACCCAGCACTAATAACACATTGGAGGCCAAGCACTTCGGAAGCCTGCAGCATTTCCAGTGACTAATGGGAGAAATGAACCTGGATTGGGATCTTGGTTTTAGCTAAGAAGTAGAAAACTGTTTTCATTTAAGAGGATAGATTTCTTTTTTTGCCGTTGGGTTGGCAATAAGCAAAGATGATTTTCTCCATGTTTCGTAAGTTAGCTCCTTTAGCATGATTTGTGCTATGTGCCTAGTGCTACAGTTAAATACATGCCGATTAGAAATAAACTTGTGGTATATCTAACAATTTGTCAGAGTTAGTGAAAAGAGCCACATTTATTCCAAAGTATTTGGATTTTTCTAATGCATCACTCTAATTTTTTCTTGGGACAGAACCTTTGCCCTAGTCCAACCAAATATGTCCCCCCTCAAGCAAGAGGAGCTGGAGAGAGAATGGATGACAAAAAAAGGGAAGAACTATTAAGACTGAAGAAAACAGTGAATGGTCTAGTGAACAGGTAATGAAATTCATCAAGTTGAATGCGTCAGCGTTGATAAGCTGTCTGGCCTTTTGCTACAGCAGCCATCATTCAAACCAAAGAGATGTAAATAGGACTTTCTTCTTGCAAACTGATCCCTTTTTTTTGACAGTTTTGAAGCCTACCATCCTGGAGATGAGTTCTTGTTTGTCTGTTGTTTTGCAGAACGTCTAGTACAGAAGTTGATACGTTTATGAAAGAAGATAGGTTTTCATTATATGCGATTGTAAAAGTTTGGCCTGACTTCTCCAGACCTTTACTGCCATGTGTAGGGCATGCATCCAGGGACATCAGTGAGGTTGTGCAGAGTTAAAAAAACAATTCTAGCATCAAACTCTTCATGTGTACAATATGAACATGGAGATAGGGGTTTTTAATTTTAAAATATTTAAATTAAGCACGTAACTTAAAAACTATGAAGACTGCTTGGCCTGAATCTCAGAGCTTTGCATATCTTGTACTATAGTTTTATTTTTTTCAATGGTAATGACTAGTTATTTCTTATTTGTGACTTTTAGAAAAAAGCATTTAACTAGCGTTAATTTTTGTCTGTGCCAGTGTTTCCAAAACTGGGTGCAATCTAGCTTGCATGCAGTCTGGCTGATCAGAATAAGATTGCTGTTGTTACACAGATAAATTTGCCAGAGTGCAAGATTGGCTATGTTCACGTGGCAGATATGTATTGGTCATTTCAGAAATACTGCTTGGAGTAAGGATTGTTCTTTATTTGTCTTCTATATAGCACTAAGTGCATTGCCAGTGCCTTACAAATAATAGTATTACTTTGTGCTTCATATATTGCATCTTATGAGAAGACTGGGACTTAATATTTGGTGTCTTAAAGAATTTAGTGAACAAGAAATATCAAAAGCCTCTTTCAAAATGTTTTCCCTTTATCATTAGGTACTAGTTAAATAAATGAGGGAAAATATAAAGGTTTGACGTGTGTTAAAAACAATATTAGGTGATGTGTATTGAGAGAATTGGTACAAAGCTAAAGAGAACTCTCAATTCTATTTCTTAATAGGCTGAGTGAACCCAATATGGCCTCCATAAGTGGACAATTGGACGAGTTGTACATGGCTAATAGTAGAAAGGACATGAATGAAACCCTAACAGATGTTCTTATGAATGCTTGTGTTGCTGCAACTGCAATGCCTGCGAGGTTGATGATGGAACATGTCCTTTTGGTCAGCATTCTTCATCATACAGTGGGAATTGAGGTAACTTCTTGCCTGGAGCCTGTTCTATTTTGTAATCATGTTGTTGCACTCCTTTTTCAAAGTGCCTTTACAAGTCTTGGGTTTCTGATTATACCTCATTGTATTGTATCATTGGCTGACTTGTGTGAAAGTAGTTGTGGGTTAATAGCCAGGAATTCATAGGTAAGAAGCTCTTATCTGTGTTACTTGCATATTTTCTTCTCTGTGTTTTTGTGCATGATCTTTATAAAAGCGCAGGTCGTCATTTCATTGAAATCTTTAGTACTTCTGACTTCATTTGTAGTGTTGAGAAATGTTCTGGCACCCCTGTTCTTGTATTTAATTAAAGTAATTCATTCCTATCCTGTGGCTATTTAAAATATTCTTAAATTCAATATATCAAATAACAGTGTTGAGTAAAAATTAGGAAGTCGTTCAGCGACAGCACTTATACATTTAAGTACCAGTGCTAAATCCTGCTCCTATGTATAGTCTATGGGCTTACGCAAATGTTTGCCGGACCTTCAGGACTTTGTAAAGTACCTTACAACTTTTTGATAGTTTGGTATATTTTTAAGTTTGCAGATGTCAAGATACAATTAATTTTAGCTTTGCCTACTAATGTGAAGGACAAGTTAGAACAGGTAATGCCAAAGGGAAGTCATTATAAGAGTTTAGCTAATTCTGAAACTTCTGCCAAGAGACAATGAGGTGTTTCAGGATGCTGTTCCCATAAAGCTGTATTCTAATTATATAATGGTAGAAACATGATTACAAGAACCAATTAATAAGATGCATTACAGACTCAAGAATTATTTTAATATTGGTATGAGTGAGGCTAAATTACTTCTATATTAGCTGTTTTTGCAATCAAACTAGTATCAGCTGGATGTAGCTTTGTTACCTTTTCTCCATGCAACCTTTTCATTATGATGATCGTTTTTTATTCCTACTTTTTACTTTAAAATGATAAACACCCTTTAAAATGTTGGTGGTGATTTAATGAAACAATCTTTGTACAAGCTTAAAATAACTAGAGGTGCACCGATTTATATCCGTGGTATACAGGATCAGCACTGATAAAAGGAAAATTTAACATTATCGGCAATCAGCTTTTTTGGCTGGTGTAGCAGATAATGGCACTGATAAATGCAGTGTACATGCATGCAGCTGCAATGCATGTGGCTAGGAAAGCAGCCTGGCAGCTTGGAGAGCAGTATCCAGCTGTTAAGTCTGTGGGGGAGGAAGGGCATGGTGCAGGGAGGAAGTAGATTGAGGCCCCCACAATGAGGGAGTGTGACAGGGGTAGGGGTAGTCGCTGCCCAGCTGGGGCAGTGAATACAACCCCAGAAGTTGGACAGAGTTGTGGGTGGTTTGTCCATGGGGGATGGGGAGGGCTTCCCGCTGCTGTTCACACACCCAGGGGACATGTGCCTGCCCCCCCCCGCCCCCCCGAGATTTCTGTGTAGGGCAAGGGCGCGCTGCGTGCTGCAGGGTCAGGGCCAGGGGCTGCACCAGCCTCTTCCCAGCCAAGGCTATGCTGGGAGGGGTGACTTTTTATAGTCTATGGCCACCCCAAAATTCCCCATCGCCACCCTTTCCAGCATAGACACCAACTGCCCCTTCTCTTCCCCCTGTCCCTTCCCCACAGCCTTACTGGCTGGATGCTGTTCTCCAAGCTGCTGTGCTGCATTCTTGTAAATCGGCTGTCGGGTTGGTATCAGCAAGTATGGCTGCTTAATAATCAGCCATCGGTATCAGCCAAGATATCTTTATTGGTGCACCCCTAAAATAACTCTGCCATGTGCCAGAGACTTTAGTGCACGTTTAAGAATTTAATCGTGACTGTCTAAATGCATTATAAAGCATAAGCTATTTTGTTTTTTTAAAAGTTTAGAATATAAAGTGTACAAAACTATGAGGAAACATTAAGGCTACAGTCAGAATTGATACAGGAGATGCAAAAGTTAAGATTTCTATAGCAATCTTTAAAAGACTATGTAGCATGTGTGTAATGTTTTTGTTGTTGTTGAATGCACAGGTAAGTATATTGCTGTATCAGTGGTTTTCAACCCGTGGTCTGTGGACCCTTGGGGATCTGCAGACTATGTATAAGGGATCTGCAAAAGATGACTATGAGCAATCAAAAGCATGTGAATACCTGCACTTATCATTCAAAAGGATCCACACCTCCATTTGAAATGTTTTAGGGGTCTGCAAATGAAAAAAAAAAATATTTGTGATATATTGTTAAATGTACTCCTGAAACCATCAGGAACGTGAAATGCAAGCAAGTCAGAATTGCTTTTGGAACATAATGCATTTTTTTAATAATTATAACTGCAATATTGGCATGGAGGTATTATGTGTTTTTTAATTACATAACTTGTTTTTTAAAATGAATAGTTGACAAGTAATCGGTGCACAGTTTGAACTAAGATGTTTGGCATATCTCTTTTTCAAAGAATGTAGACATAATATTACTGCTGATGAATAAAGAGTCAAGGAGGTATTAAGTTATCCTGGGATCTTTTTCCAGTTTAAACATATTCAGCAATTAGTTGAGTTTTATCTCCAGTTTGAAGTCAGCTAGTAGTAATGCAAAATTCTCAACTACAAGCTGAGGAAAAAAATGTATCTATTTTATTAGGCTTTTCATGGCAAATAATTTTAATTTAAAATATTGGGTTTTGTTTGCTTGTCGGCCTCTTGAAGGCTCAGATCAAGTGTAGTATTTTTGGTACTGGACATATTGTCTTTCAGTGTACAAATTACTCGGAGTAAAAAGCTGCATTAGCTTGGCATCTGGGAGCATGCTAATCCATGCTGCAGTGAGTAATATTTCCAGTCTCTTTGTTTAAACAAGTATTTTTGTAGTTGCTTATTTACCTTTGTTCATCAAACAGGTCTGGAAGGATAACTGGGCTGCATGTGTAAAAATATAATTGTCATATGGCAGTGGACAGGATGTAAATAGTATGTATTTTAAGAAAATCTGTAATAAAAATATAGTGTATACTCTCTTTTTTTATTATGTTGATATTTAAATTTATGCTGGAGAGGTGCAGCAGCATTCTCCAAGGTTAATTGTTGGTGTAATTATCAGCATTTATGCTTTTGCAGCTGCTGTTTAAAACAAATAATTGCATGCATGCCATATGGTAACTTGCTGGTAATATTTTTTTCTTTGCCAGGTTGGTGCACACTTTTTGGAGGCAGTAGTAAAGAAATTTGATGAACTCTATAAAAGTGAGGCTGAAGGGAAAGAATGTGAAAACCTCTTTATCTTGATTGCCCATCTGTATAACTTCCATGTCGTGCATTCACTGCTGATCTTTGACATTCTGAAGAAGCTTGTTGGCACGTTCACGGAAAAGGACATTGAATTGATTTTGCTGCTCCTGAAAAATGTGGGCTTTTCCTTGAGGAAAGATGATGCCTCTGCACTGAAGGAACTGATCAGTGAGGCTCAGAACAAAGCAAGTGCTGTGGGGAAGAAATTTCAGGACCAGTCCAGGGTATGAATACATTTGGATACATAATAGGACAAATTTTCTTGTGTAGACACAATTCATTGAAGAATTGGTTAAATCTTTTAAATTTACCAACACCTTCAATTCATGTTAAATTTGTCAGCTAAGGTTCTTCGTTATGTTGTCAGATTAGATCTTAAATTAATATTGCATTAACTTCTGTTTTTGTGTACACAGAGAAAAACATACAAAGGAAAGTTTGTTTCCAAAATACAAAAACCAGCATGATCTGAAATAACTGTAACTAGGACTACATTGTTTTGCAAAGGTTGAGGGTATTCAGTTCATTATTCAATGTTGTTTGACTCAAAACCCATAATAAGCAGAGGTATGAGCCTAGCCTTAAAACAAATGGAGGCAATAGTACTTGAAATGAATATTGTCTCTTAGCCAGAATTTTATATGTGCATATATGTAATCTAGATTCCAGAATGTATTGCAGCCAAAGTGCTTGTGTGTGCACAGTAACACGTTCCAGGTAAGTTTTGCACTTTTAATGACCTTTTTTCCAACACCTAAGTCATCCTGTTGTTTTTGTTCCCTCTGTAGGTTCGCTTTATGCTAGAGACTATGCTGGCACTCAAAAATAATGATATGCGGAAAATCCCAGGTTATGACCCTGAACCAGTTGAGAAACTGCGCAAACTGCAGAGACCGTTGGTAAGGATTTTGTTTTTGGTATCCATACTACAACTGTTCCTAAGTCATACCTTCAGAACTAACTGCAAGACCCTTTTTAAGGTGATGCTGACATACGTTCCAAAGTGATATGCACATAAGGTTTAACATATGTAGCATTATAGGTTGCATTTGTGAAAACTCTTTTGTCCTCATAAATCCAAATTATTTTGGACCTTGTATTGTGTTGAACTACTGCTTTTACACCAGTGTTTCCCAACCTTTTTTGCCCCACAGCACACTCGCCTAAATAAAAACAAAAAAGCACCATGGCACCCCAGACATGGTGCAGGGGGGTGGCGTGTGGCCATCCAGACACCGGAGGGAGGGCATGGTGCATGGCTAGCTGGATGCTGACGGGGAGGGATGGTGTGCGGCAAGCCAGACGGCATTTTGGACTGGAGCCATGCTCCCTACCTGGCTGGAGCCATGTTCCCATTCTGTCTGTGTCCGTGGCAGCAGCAGGCAGGGGGTATGGCGCCAGCCAGATGGGGGTGCGTAGGTCCAGCCCAAAATGCCGTGGCACACTTGGACGTGCCTGATGGCACACCAGTGTGCTGTAGCACACCAGCTGGGAAACACAGTTTTATGTCACCATAGCTATGATGGCAGAACCCTGTAGTGGACGTATGACAGATGCCAACAGAAGCAGTTTTCTGGTGGCATAATTCACCATCCCATAAATGACAGAGCAAAGTCCGTTGAAGTGTTCTGTGTTTTTGCATCCCCTAGATGACAAAACTGCAGTGTAGAGCAGGTCAGAGTTCACATCCTGAGAATACTCCTGAAATGCAGCTGTCTAGGTGTTAGTATCCAGTTGCATGTTGCTAAACAGTTAGAGAAATGAGGGAATTTTTTTTCCAAGGACACTGAGGGGAAACCCACAGGCTTGCAGAAAGTGGTGTAGGATCCTTTAACATATATGCAGAGCAGGCAAGTTGTCATGTCAGAAACTGCATTTATCAAAGCTGAGGCTTATCCAGTTAACCGGCAGCGCTTCAGAAGAGTGGATATTTTTCTGAAATTTGTGTCACTATAATATGCAAAGTTAGGAATTTAATAGATTGCATCTAGGCATGTTTTAGGCGGGTTCTGTAGAGCTTTTTGTTACAGTTCTGCAAGTGCATCTTTAAAACCTACTTATAACATCTTTTCCCATCTATTCCTTATCTCCTACTACCGCTAATTGTACTGAAAGTTTTGTTGATTTCATGAGAGCAAAAATGTGCCATAGAAAATAAGAGACTGCAATTAATTTTGAATTTGTAACTCTAGATTGGAATTTAAACCAAGGCCTTTATAATTTAGTGAATGAGGATAATCTGCTGGATTTCTCTTTTGGTGGGTGTTCATTTAAAAAAAAAAAAAAGAAAAAGCATGAAGTCCAAAAATACAGATTTAAGAACACACACACATATATATATATTTTTTTTTTAATTTAAAATAAATGGAATTGTGTAGATTTTGTCATATCATAATTAGAAGGAAAAGTTATGGGGAGGAAGATTTGACAGCACAGTAGGGAGACTTTTTAAAACTGGGCTTTTGATCTAAAATCCTTTAGGTTAAAAACCTGCTTGGAACTGAAAGCTGCTCCTGTTGTTTTTGTTGTTGCACAAGGTTCACAACAGTGGTTCTGGAAGAGAGACTCAGCTTCGTGTATCATTAGATTCGCTCCTCAATGCTGACCAAGTTGGTCGCTGGTGGATTGTAGGGTCATCTTGGAGTGGAGCACCAATGATTGATAATGCCAACAACAAGACTCAGCAGCAACTGCCTGTTGGAAAGGTACATATATAGACATGCTATTAATTAATGTATATATCAATATATTTTTTTTGTCCTTGGGACACGTGAACTGGCCTCTCAAGCCTAACAGCGTTTTGTAGAACTGAGCCTTTGGACTGTAAGATTCATCTTGCTAATTTGTAAAGCAGTGCACATCTATGGAGTTTATAGAAGCTCTATGTGACATCTGTCTCTTTCTAATACGGTTTGTGGGGGTCAGATTTCTGTTTGCCCTGGCCCTGAAATTGTCTTTTCCACCTTCTGAAATTACAGAGGATTTCTTGGCTTTTTGACATGTAAAATGAGAAAAACAGGCACCATCGAAGAAGGATTCCAGGACTTTGAGTAAGGTCCCTTGTTCCTAGGAGGTATATAGTTAACTTATTTTTAAAGTGGACAAGTGACCTGGCAAGAAGAGTACAGCCATTTAACTTAGATTATAGACCAAGGATAAACCTAAAACTAATTGGGCTAAAAAGGTTGAGCACTGAAGAGGTAGGTATTTGAAAGTAGAATAGTTGTAACGCTTCTTCATCTAGAAGTCATTCTGCTGCTATTGGGGCAAAGCTAAATCACGTATAAGGGCAGCAACTTTATTTTAAAGTGGGGCAGCTGACTTGCTACTCTTTATCCTGTTCTTATATCCATGGCCCTTAAAAAAGCCCTTCTAACTCAACTGATTTTTTTTCTTGGTAGAAGGCCAAGCCATAACAATTCTTATGTTGATCTCCAGTGATGAAGGCAAAAGGCCTTTGAATTGTTACTTCATAATTCACCCCAAATAATCGGTCATGTTGGAGAGATTGCAGTGGAAGTATTTTTCTCCATCATGTCTAAAAATGAAATTTCTTTTTAGGTGAGTTCAAAGATACTGGAGCTTGCTCGTAAGCAGAGAATGAACACTGACATCAGGAAAAATATCTTTTGTGTCTTGATGACTAGCGAAGACTTCTTGGATGCCTTTGAAAAGCTTTTGAAGTAAGTACAAAGTGGGAAAGTTGCTAAGGGTTGAGGTGAGGATGGAGTGAAGAACCATCAGAAGCAAGAAGTGATGACAAGGAAGCCAAGCAGTGCTGTAGAACTAAACTACAAGTCAGGGAGTAAGGAATGGACCAAAATATTGTTAACCTTCCAGGGAGCACTTTAGAAGAAATGGCTGTGACCAAGGAGCTGTTTTGGACAAACGTCACTTTGAAGGTGTTTCTACTAGGCCTGTGTGAAGCAGCTAGTATTCGCTTCGGATTTGGCCGATTTCAGGGGACAGTGATTCGATTTAGTGATTCAAATCACTGTCCTGAATCGATTTCGGCCAGGTCTGATTCGGAGATTTGGCTGCTGCCGAATTGGCCAAATCTCCAAATCAGACAGGCCCTATCCCTTGCTCTTCTCCCAGCCCCATCAATAGCTGGCCCCAGCTTCTGGCTCTATTTACAAAAAAAAAAAAAAAAAAAAAAACAAACTTTCACCTTAGCTCCGGCCAGGTTGGTGTGTGTATGTGGGGGGGGGGGGGGGGGGGATCCCTGCTGTACCCTGCAGCCCCACACTGCGTGGGGGCTCTGCCATGAGCCCCCCTCGCTCCATGGCTGTCCCACCTGGCCCCAGCTCCTGGCTCTTTTTGTTAAAAGCCCTGACTCGCTGGCTCTTGCCAGGCGGGGGTGGGCAATCCCTACTGCCCCGCACTCTGACACGAGCCCTCAGAAGCCCCCAGGCCGCTGCAGCTGCCGGTGAGTAGGGGCTTTTTTTTAAAGCCAGGAGCTGGGTGCCGAGTGGGGCAGCCATTGACAGGGCTGAGGGAGTGGGCAGGGGGTGGGGCTGGTGGAGGCTGGTGGGGGTCCCTCCATGGTCCCCTCTAGCCTCTACTTACCAGCACAGAGTCTGGTCCAGCTCCCTGCAGCAGCGAGCGGGGACTGCCCGAATCTCTGAAGCTCTCCATATCTTTTTTGAATTGATTCGAACTTTTTTATTGGTCTCCTGATTTGATTTGGCCACCGAATCAGGCCAAATCTCCTCTGAATTGAATCAGCACCCAAAGCTTCCACAGCCTTTAATCAAAGTGCTAGTAGGGACTGAGAAAGAAAGACTGTATCTGGGTTTTTCTCCTGCTGTCTTATATTTTTAAGGCAGCTGTCTTTGTTAGAATGGTAAGCAACAGTTTTAATTTATCGACCAAATCAAAATAGGCTTGTTAGTAATCATAACTACAATTTGATTACTTGCTGCTTTTGCAAAACAACTTGATTTCAACTCTAAGATGTAGTTATTCCAGTGCTTTGATGTGGCTTTTTCACTGCAGAAATTCAGCTGCTGCCAGAGGCCTACTAGTTCAGTTGACTTGCATCCTGGTTATTTGAGCACATGTATGCAAGCCTGTCTACCCACAGACTTGGCTGATTTAACAACTGTATTTGAAAAATATCTCGTACATATTAAATAGCCTGATATTTATTCATTGGTTGGAGGGGGAGGTGTTTAAAAGATGTAATCAGCCTGTAACAACAGCATGCTTTCCAGAATTTGGGGAAATTCAGATATTCTTGGGTTTCATAGTGGTCTTTCAGGAAGCATGTGAGAAGTGCATGCAGAGCTAAGCTTTTTACTATGCTTGTGATGCACCCGCTGGTAGGTCTGTCGGCAAACGAGACTTGGTGTACAATAGATTTATGCAGAATAAAAATGTTCTTACTCTGGTTATATAAATTGGGAATCTGAAATACCTAATACTGACCTACACAGAATTATAACCATTCCAGAAGCTGTGGCAGTCAAGGTAGCATAACTCCACTGATAACTTTTTGGCCTGAATCTACATGAAGTAGCAACGAACATAGCCTGTTTTGACTTAGCCCAAACACCTTTTAAATAAAGTAACCCTTTTTGTCATTGTGTACTACATTACTGACAACTCTGTATTGAATATAAAAAACAAAACTGTAATTGATTCTAAAAAGTGTTTTCAAAAATTTCCTTTGAAATCTCAAAGGGAAAGTGGCAGCAGCAAGCTGTTGCTGATGTTACCTGGGAGCTTTTTCAGAGCTAAGTTGCCTGCAAGCTGGGATCCTAACATGAAGGCATTTTTAGAGAGAGAGATACAGAAAGAATGTCTTATTTCATGGTGGATGGAGCAGCACAGTATCTGCAGCTGCGTTTTCTTTTATAGAGAGACTCTGACACCGGAAACTGTAGAAACTAGGAAGTTCTATGCTGGAACTCGCAGTAGTGAAAGACCATTCTAGGTCTTTAAAGAGCAAGATAGCAGAAAAATAAGGTGTGTGCGTGTGTGTGTGCTTGAAGCTGCCGCTGAATGTAGGGGTGCAGATTTTCTAAGATAATCCGAAACCACCATCCACTCACTGCTAAGAAACTAGCAATGTACAGTGGCAACTGAACAAATGAGCAGTGCAAAGAAAAGCATCTGAATTGGGGATTAATTCTGGAATCTCACTTAAATTCATTAAGCAGGCTTCAAATAGCCAAGCATTAGAATATCTACATAAAGCTGTTAACCACTAAACAGCAAAATCGGGTAAGACTGGGGTAGTGTCGCTCTGGTAATCAAGTCTAAATACCAAACTGGGCAATGATAATCTATTCTATTATTTTGAGAATTGGACATGGGCAACTGGTGCAACCAGTCAGTGACTGGGGGCATTGCCCCGCAGCAGCCACTTCTGGGAGCGTTACTCCCCAGTTGGTGCTGGGGGGGGGGGGGGGCGGTGCTCCTGCCTGCCCCCGCCTTCCCTCCCCCTGCACATTGCCTAAGTGGCAAGCGTGGACAGTTAGGGGGTGCACCAGCACACTCAGGGATGCATATGCACCCCCTACGCTTCGCCACTGGAATTAGAATATTTATTTCAGTTAGCCTCTATTCTGTGTTAGCCTCAGCCTGTTGGTATCAGTGGGATTTTAATTTGTTTTAAAGTGAGAATAAAAGTAAGCATCAAGACTAGCAAGAGCCAGATACATTTAAACAAGAGAATAAAAAATTAGCACTATTGTAGTGACACAGACCAGGAAAAGTAAAGAGTGGAGAAATCAATTTAGGCAATTATAGCAACAACAAAATTTTGCTATAATTTACTCGTGAGATTGAGACTGAGACTGTAGCCTAAACAGTTGGCCCACCACATTTTCATGTTAGACTATTAAACTTGGTGTTTTTAAGGTCTTATAAATAAAAGTTTAAAAACAATTTTAGATTTGTGTTTTATAAACGCCTAAACCAGGGGTGGCTAACATGCAGGAAATGCTGCGAGTGACTAGGGTGGCCATCGTAGAGAACAGTCTGGTTGTCTTCTGTCCTCTGTTGATACGAAACCAGATGTCTTTACGTTCTCTATTTTTCTCTTGAAGAAATAGAGGACATAAAGGCATCAGGTTTTATCTTAATAGAGGACAACCGGACTGCCCCCTACGATGGCCACCCTACAAGTGACAGGGGTAGCCTTTGTGTGTGGCACACAGCAGATCAGGGAAGAAACTGGGAACACAGCTACTGATAGGGCAGAGAACAGAAAGCAGGTGACCAGACCAGGCAAGAAGCCCACACTGGGGAGCATAAAGCAGAGCAGTAGGTTGGCTAGGGGAGAGGGACCAGAGGCGTAGAGCTTACCTTTGAAAATCTGTGATGCATGTGTATACAAATACAATGGCAGGGACCTTGAAATTTATAAAGCCATCTGAGATTAGACTCCTAGCAGTCCATTACCTTGAAATTTACACAGCCATCTGAGATTAGACTCCTAGCAGTCCATGACAATCTCTGCGTTCTACCAAGTATTGAGGAAGATCCCAGGGATTTTGTATTCTTAATGGAGGAAGATAATACAGGTCAGTTGCAAAAAAATAGTCCAGTCTTACAGCAATGCAAAAAAAGTTTGACATTTCAGATTAAAATATTAATCATTTTACTTTTTAATTGATGTTAGTACTGCCAAATACTTGGCAGTACTGGAAACTAAATCATATTTATTCACAGAATAGGTGCAGTGTGAGTTACTGTTCCTTGCCAAAGTCCCTTAACCTTCTTTTAGATGGGCATTGGCCTTTCTGCTGAGACAGCCAGCATGGGTGCCAATTAGTACTGATTGTGCTACTGCAATTATTATTGCTTTTCTTAATGTGGGTGCCATCTGTTAGGACCTGGACTGAAACAGTCAAACTCATGTCACTTGGGTCCCTTGGTTGTCACTCAAAAAAAATGGTTTTCTGTCTCCAACCAAAAAAAGATTGAAGATATATAGTTTTCTCATCTGTAGTTGAGTTTGATAAAATGTCTCTTCCCAACAACCTTGGCAATGGTCAAGTAAAGGCAACCTTTCCCTCCCCAAACCATGGTTGAGGATATGACTCGATCTGAGGACCCACAGCTTTTAGCTCCCTCTTTGACCTCCCCTGTGAAATTTACTTTTTCAGGGCTTCAGCTCTTGCTTTCTAAAGGTTAAAGAACAATCTGGCTGTAATTTGTGCCTATTCCTCAGTCAGCAAACATAGACCGCTGCATTTCCCTCTTTAGAAGCCCATTGTGTTTGTCATTCTCTATTTATCCATTGTTGTTTGTGTCCTTCAGTTGCATCTCAATGACAGCACTTGCTGCCCACTGAGGATGTTGGGTTGGCTTATGCAGTTGACAATTTGTTTCAATTTAAAGCTTTTAGGATTTCATTTCTGTTGCAACAGAGTAATTTAATTGATTCTGAGGAATAGCCAGCGACTCTTACTTCAAGGCAGTCGATATTTTTAAGCTCGATGAACTATTGTTGTTCTCTGTTATTGAAATTGCAGACTGGGACTTAAAGATGAGCAGGAAAGAGAGATTGTTCATGTTCTACTTGACTGTTGCCTCCAGGAAAAGACATATAACCCCTTCTATGCATATTTGGCTGCCAAATTTTGTGAATATGATAGAAGATTTCAGGTAAATAAAAGTTTGTTCATGCCTCATTATGCCACCAAAATGTGGGATTTTTATTTATTTATCCATCTAAAGTTTTCCATTGTTGGTATCCACTGTCAGGTTTATCATACCAATCTCTTTCGTTATGTAATAACACAAAACAGCTCTTTCTGCCTAAGCATGCCTTTAACTAAAAACCTGCTACAAGGTCATCACGCTGTTCCATTGAGATTCCTTTGGCCAGAAGGCCCAGTAAGCATGTAACATAAACTAAAATAAGGAAACTGTATGTGATGTTTTGGGAAACAAGTGTGTGAAAAAGACCCCTCTTGCACTCAGCATAAACCACTGACCCTCTGCCACCCAACAGCTGTAAAAAATAAAAAGAATGATGTAGTAGTTATAGTTGCTTCTCTTTTGCTATTGAAACTACAAGATTGCTGGGTTTTCTAAGCAGCAACCATAAACTGTACTCATAATTGTAGATGTTTCATGCAGACTTGTTTCTCTTGGTGCTTCAGCATAAAAGCTGAAGAAAAAAAAAACCTACCTGGGTGATTTTTTGTGTGCGCACAGTTCCTTTTTTGAATACTTTTTTTTCTGCTTTGTATGCAGATAATTCCAAAATGTTTCACCAATAGAATATACAAAGTTTGTAAGGCTCCTAGACAGCTACTTCTAATGCATCTTGTGTGACTGATATAAAATGTATAATGGTTGAAGTTGATAATTGTGGAGCTTGTAAACAGAAAAGTGGCACTTAAAACATCTCTTGTTTAATTTCAGAAAGTTGTGGATCAAGGCTAAGGTCCTGATTCTGCAAAAATAGAGCCCTATTATTAGACTCCTGCATCTGCACGGAGCACCACTGCTGGTAGAACACTTATATGCAGCTATGTAGCTTAGTTTTGCAATTGTTAAAACGGTTTGTGTCAGCTCAGCAGTCAGTAACATTTTCCAGTGGTCGGCCAGAGTGACCCAGGTCAGGTCCAAGGCAGGCTGACACCAGGACCTGGCCACCACTGCTTCTCTCTACTGCCTCTTCTCCATGTCCCTACAGCCACAGCAGCACAGGCAAAGCCCCCACTGCCAAATGCTGCCAAACCCAGATCCAGCTACAGGCCAGGCCATAGGTTACTAACCATTGGTTTATATGATTTTCAGGCCAAGGGACAATTTCTGGCCTAAATTGTCTTCATTTTGCTTTGCAAATCCTTTGGAAAACCTCATAAATCACAGTTTTTAAAAATATTTTGATGATCGCTCACTACTTGAAGGGAAAAGGTATAGTAAGGTAGGTTTGAACACTTGCCATTATGATATTACATAGTATGTACTTCCTTATTTGACTTGTGACTTGAATTCTCTTTTGTCCTTAAATTTAGATGACATTCCAGTTCAGTTTTTGGGATAAATTTCGAGATTTGGGAAACCTGTCACCCACTGCCTTCTCCAACCTGGTGTGTCTGTTAGTTCATGTGTTAAAGACAAAATCACTCTCCATTTCAGTCCTCAAGGTCAGTATATTCTGTCTTTAAAGTATTTTTGCACTTTGAGCACACTTTTACTTTGATGGAAGATGTGTTGTTGTTATCACTGGTTGCTGTCCAGCGAGTGTTACAGCTTTGGTGGTTATCCAGTTTTGATTATTTCAGGCTTCCAAGTTAAGCTGAACTTTTCTCTGCCTGCTGAAATTTACCCAGTTGTCAAACTGCCCTGAACTACCTTCATGCAAATGTTGTAATGGCCAAACTGAGAAGCTTGGCTCAGTAGTTAAGACACTAGCTTTGGGGCTCATGAAGCCTGGGTTCAGTGTACAGTTGTGCCACAGATTTCCTGAGAGACTGATGAAGTCACTTGTCTCCATTCCCCATCTGTAAAATGGGGGTAACGATAATATCTAGTGCTTTCATCCATAGATTCGCAGCACTTTACAATGCATCATTATGCCTATCTTACAGATGTGGAAATTGAGGTCCAGAGAGGCACCTAAAGTTACTCTGAAGGCCAGTGGCAGAACAGGGAATTACAACCAAGGTCTTAGCCCAGTGCACTGACCATTAGGAGATGCTCCCTTTTGTGATGCCATGAGGATAAATTTGTTAAGAGGAACTCGGGATGGGGCATCTGGAAAGTCTTTAAAATCAGTACCCTGAAGACAGAATTTAGGCTATTGTAGACAGGAATAGTGTTTTTATGGGAAATCAGAGTTGAAGACAATACATGTTAGTTTGTTTTTTCTCCCATATTTATATTGCCTACATTAGAGGTAGTTAACCTTCCTTCATGTACAGAGCAGGCTAGTTGAGTTTCAAACTGCTTTGCTTCAAAAGGGCGCATGGCTTTTATCATGCTAGAAGCCAGCAGTGAGGTTTGAGGCTGTTACTAACTAGTTGGGAATATTTTGTTCCTTTGGAGAAGGCAGGATGCCAAAACCATAGTTTCATAGTTGGTAGGGTCGGAAGTGACCTGAGCAGATCATCAAGTCCACCCTCCTGCCATGGGCAGGGAAGAAAGAAAGCTGGGGCCAAACGACCCCAGCCAGGAGATTTTCTAGCCTCCTTTTGAAGACCCCCCAGGGTAAGAGCAAGCACCACTTCCCTTGGAAGTTGATTCCAGCTCCTAGCCACCCTGACTGTGAAGTACTGCCTCCTGATACGTAGCCTGAATCTACTGTCGGTCAATTTATGGCCGTTATTCCTTGTTACTCCCGGTAGTGCTCAGGGGGAACAGGGACTCTCCCATAGCCTGCTAGCCCCCCTTGGCCAGTTTGTAGATGGCCACCAGATCCCCCCCCTCAGCCTTCTCTTGTGGAGGCTGAACAGGTTCAGGACCCGTAGCCTCCGCTCATAGGGCCTGCCTTGCTGCCCCCGATCATGCAAATGGCCCTCCTCTGGACCTTCTCGATGCTGTCCACATCCCTCCTGAAGTGCGGCGCCCAGAACTGGACACAGTACTCCAACTGCAGCCTGACCACTTAAACATGGCTTTAGGTCTTGACGATATCTATGGATTCTGTTGACTGTGCTAATTACTGCCTTGATGTTGAATCTTCCATTTTGGAGTAAAATTACTGAGATGGCTGTTCAGGGAGCAAAGTAATGACCTGCATTCCAAACGTCTTCAAGGTTTGTCTACAGAGTTGTGTCCCATTACTTATCCTCAGTGAGGGGTGAATACACTGTTTACTGATATAGCTACACTCAGTATATTTCCTAGTTAGGATGCAGTTTATTCCACTTCCTGTTCAGAATAATACTGTACTGGGATAATCACTTTTATACCAAAATAACTGCAGCCCACGCTATTAAGGTTGTACTGGTATACTAATATAGTTGAAATTACACAATTGTTGTTAGATGACCCTAAATTCTGGTTATGATAAAACCCTGCTGTATTGCAGGATAAAAAAGTGCTGCCCATGCTGTTGTACTAGCAGTCTTTGGGGCCCCCAGATGGTGAGTTGTTCTCAGATTCTGACTGAACAGGAAGTGTGCTTTGGCTGCTTGCATATGTCAGAGGGGCCTGTCTCCTTGGAAAGATTCATCTGGGTATCTTAGTACTGGCAAATAGGGTGCCCCTCAAGGGTGGCTTTAGAAGATGGTTTTGAGCAATTGCTCCTCCATGCAGTGATCTCTTGTGGCAGATTCAATTAGATTCTGTTGTGTGCAACTCTTGTCCAATGTGTATGTGAAGCCAGTAGGTGTTTTTGAACTGAAGTGTAAGGGATTATTCTTTGTTTTCATCTCCAGTTTCTCAAATTATGCAAGGCTCATTCTTTTGATTTATGATTGGTTTGCTTTTCATCTGTGGTGATCCCAGATGCCACTGGATCACAAACTTAATATGAGTCTGGAGTATGACACAGCTGCTCAAAAGGCAAATGCAATTTTGGGCTGCCTCAATAAAGACATTAGGTGCAAGAAATGGGAAGTGATAGTGATTCTTTACTCAGCACTGATTAGGCATCATCTAGAGTATTATGTGCAGTTTTGGGCTCCACATTTTTAAAAAGGCATGAAAAGTTAGGGTCCAGGGGTGGGTGACAAAAATGGTAAAGGGCTTGGAAGGAAAGTGTTGAAGGAAATAAGCCTATTCAGCTTGTGGAAAAGGCACTTAAGAGGGGACAAGAAACCAATCTTCGAATATATGAAGGAGTGCCATAAAGAAGGAAAACGCTTCCCTCTTGCTGCAGAGAGTAGGACACAGCCCAGTGGCTTGAAGTTGTAGATTTAGATTGGATATCAGGAAAAACTTGTTCACTGTTCGAACGGTGAGGAAGTGAAATAGACTGCCTAGGGAACTCGTGGATTCCCTTTCCTTATCATTGTTCAAAAAGAGGTTTCGTAGCTGGCAGAGTCGGAAGGGACCTGAGCAGATCATCAAATCCGACCCCCTGCCATGGCAGGAAAGAGTACTGGGGTCAAACGCCCCTGGCAAGGTGTTCATCCAGCCTCCTCTTAAAGACCCCCAGGGTAGGAGCCAGCACCACTTCTCTTGGAAGTTGGTGACAGATCCTAGCCGCCCTGACCTCAGGCGCCCTGAGGTGAAGTAGCACCTCCTGATGTCTAGTCTGAATCTACCCTCTGCCAGCTTGTGACCGTTATTTCTTGTTACTCCTGGCAGTGCTCGGGGGAACAGGGACTCTCCCAATGCCTGTTGGTCCCCTCTGACTAGTTTGTAAACGGCCACTAGATCCCCCCTCAGCCTTCTTTTGTGGAGGCTGAATAGGTTCAGGTCCCTTAGCCTGTCCTTGTAGGGCCTGCCCTGCTGACCCTTGATCATGCGAGTGGCCCTCCTCTGGACCCTCTCCACGTTGTCCACATCCCTCCTGAAGTGCGGCGCCCAGGCCTTCCTGACCGCGTCCCCACACTGTCGGCCCATGTTCATTTTGGCATCAATAATGACTCCAAGATCCTTCTCTGCCTCTGCACTGACGAGAAGGGAGTTCCCCAGCCTGTAGGTGTGCTGCTGGTTCCTCCTCCCCAGGTGCAGTACCTTGCACTTGTCAGTGTTGAAACCCATCCTGTTCTCATCTGCCCACCCCTGTAACCTGTCTAGGTCTGATTGAAGCCTGTTCCTCCCTTCTAGCATGCCCACTTCTCCCCACATCTTAGTGTCATCTGCGAATTTGAACAGGGTGCTTTTTACCCCCTCATCGAAGCTGCTGATGAAGATGTTGAACAGTGCAGGCACGAGGAATGAGTCCTGGGGGACCCCACTGCCCACGTCCCTCCAGGTCAAGTAAGACCTGTCCACCACCACTCTGGGTGTGGCCCGCCAGCCAACTAGTGACCCATCTGAATGTGTAGGTATTGACACCACAGTCCCCTAGTTTTTTAATGAGAATGGGGTGAGAGACAGTTTCAAAGACTTTCCTAAAGTCCAGAAAGACTACGACCACTGCTACCCCTGCATCTAAGGATTTTGTGACCTGGTCATAGAAGGCCCCCAGGTTGGTCTGACAGAACCTGCCTCTAATGAACCCGTGTTGGTTGCCCCTAAGCATAACCTCCCCTGCTGGCCCCTCGCAGACATGCGTCAGGATAACTCCCTCAAAAAGCTTCCCAAGGACCAATGTAAGACTGACTGACTGGCCTATAGTTTCCTGGGTCCTCCTCCTTCCCTTTTTTGAAAATGGGAACCACGTTGGCCCTTTTCCAATCCTCTGGTACATCGCCAAAGCACCATTAGTGCGCTCATAAAGCCATGCCAGGGGTCCTGCAATGACCTCTGCTAATCCCCTCAGCACTCTGGGGTGGAGATCGTCAGGACCTGCTGATTTAAATACGTCCAGTCCCTCCAGGAGTTCCCTGACTAGGTCCTCTCTGACCCTAGGCCTAGATGCGCCTCCCCTGGGGCCTACGGGGGTCCCAATGTGGAGGATGACCTGGTCACTGCTCAGAAAAATGGAGGCAAAGAAATTGTTAAATAGGTTAGCTTTGGGGTCTGGTGCGACGACCAGATTTCCTAGCGTGTCCTGCAGAGGCCCCATGTTACCCGGTACCTTCTTTTTACCCTCTATGTATTTAAAAAAGGACTTCTTAAAAAAGGTTGGATAAGCATTAGTCAGGGATCATCTAGGGGTAGCTATACCTATGCTATAGTATGGGTATTTCCTTTGCTTCTGGGCTTTGCTGGTTGCTAGAGGGTTGGGAGGGAATTATTTTTCCTCCTGTCGCTATATTTGTCAGGCTTGTTTTGTGTTTTTTTTTTTCCCTTCCTCAGAAGTTTTGGCTGTGGGCTGTAGGCCAAAGCTGGAGATTTTGACAGGTGCTCTGATGCTGCTGCTGGGACTAAAAACTGGATGTTCCTGACTAGAGGGTCTTTCCCCTGTGCTCAGGGTCAGACCAATTGCCATATTTGGGTTCAGGAAGGAATATTTTACTCCAGAGTCAGATTGGTACAGACAAGGAGGATGGGGGCCATTGCCTCCGCCCTCTCCCTTGGATTTCTTGAGTATTTTTAACAACCCTTGCAGCAGCAGGATGCTGATTGCCCTTGACCTCCTGCTATACCTTTGGTGGCTTAGGATTGTAGTTGTGAGACAAGGTTGATTTGTGTAGTTTTAATAATAAGTTAGACAAGGATGTGTATAGAATGGTTTAGATAAGGATGATCCTGCCTCAGGCAGGGGGTTGGACTAGATTATCTCCAGTGATCCTTGCCAGCTGTATTTTCCTAAGATTCTAGGAAGGATCACAATATTTCTAAATCAAGATGCATCTTCAAGCTTCTAAAAGATGATTCAATAGTTTTAAATGTTTTTTTTTTTCAATCTAATTCTTATTATCTTATTAACTAGGTAATTGAATTCAGTGAACTAGACAAACCCAAAGTCCGTTTCCTGCGGCAAGTGTTAAGTATGCTGTTAATAAAAACAGACTCAGAAGAACTTAGTAACATTTTTGGAAGGTAAGTGATGGGTGGTCTTCCCCGGGAATGCTTAGCGAATAGCTACTGGAAAAATAAAAGGGCTTTGCTTTCTCTGTTACTGTTCTAAACATCTCACTTCTTAGAGAAACTCTTGGGACAGAGGCATGTCTTCCTATATGCTTGTATAGTGCCTCACCCAATGTGATTCCAATTTTGATTGGGGTATCACATGCTATTACAAAATAAAAATGTAGTACAGCACTTGATACAGATTTTGAAATGGTGCATGATTTCAGTGATCAGACTGTCTAGCAAGAACAAGAAAATTGTTGGTGAACACAGCCGATATGCCAGCCAGCTTTAGAGTTCAGTCATGCCACCAAGTTGTTTTGCTACCTCACTTATGCATTGCAAAATGAGAAACTAAGGGGAAGCTAATTTATCAGCATTGTTGCATATTATTTGAAAATCTCCATTTGTCATTTGAGAGGGGTAAGGTTCTTCAGCTGAACACCTTTTAGAGGTAATCAAAATAAATGCCTTAACCCCTCTGAAGTGGCTCTAATCTAGGTCTGATGTGTTTTCTCCCTTTTTGTACAAACCATGAATTGTCTAAAAAGCTTGAATAAATGTACTTGCATCCAAGGCATTAGCTTGGTTACAGCAAGCTTTTAAGGACCCATTTATATTACAGTGTTCAGTGTGGGTCACAGCTAATCGGGTTTCATTACAAGTGTATTTACAGTGCATATAAAACCTTAATTTGTAAGTTATTCTAAAAAAGAACTGTGGCGGGGGGGGCCAAGTGTAATTGAAAATAATGGCACAACACACATGTAATGGAATCAACAGTGATAGTGTCTACTTTTTGGAATTAGATTAGTTTAAGATATCGTAATAGTAATTAATACGTTATTTTTACATTTTTATTTTTTTTTTTAGAGCTACTTAAAAACTGGAATGTCTCCATTGCTGTGCATTTAAAAACCTATTCCAAATGCTATCTGAAATACATGGGGAGTTTCCCGTATATTGCCTTTGCTTTTAATTTTGCCATAACTTATACCTTATGTCAAATCCTGTGAAGTACTTTAAATTCCAAACTGCTTTTGAGAACCAATTGCATGTAAGGTGTCTGGCCAGTTGTTAAATCAGTGTAAGCTTCTACTTGTTGACATGAAAACAAAAAAGTATTTAGCTTTTATTAAGAATTCTTTATTTGGATATTTCCACAAAACCTGCCAGGTGAACAAAAAACTCTTCATAATTTTCATCACCTGGAACATAGGAAATTGGAATTATTCCTGATTTGTTCTCTTTCTCTCTTCAGGTTATCTGACAACCCAAAATTGGGAATGTTGCGTGAAGGTTTGAAGCTCTTCCTCAGTCACTTCTTATTAAAGAACGTTCAAGCGCGCACAACTGCTGAAGAAGCCAGTTTACTAAAAGACAGAGTTGAATTTGTAAGCAGGACTTTGCAAGCAAAGGAATCCAGATTGAAACTATAGTTTTGCTCTTCAACTTTGTATGGAAACGAGGACTGCATAACAATGTTGTGCTTAACTGCAACAGGTCTTTTCTTTCAGAAATCTAAATGCTTGACTTTAAATTGTATTATTACCCTGCAAAGGACCCCAGACTCTGGATATAACAGAGCTGTATCACCCCCAGACAAGAATTACAGTTTTCTGAGAAGGTCACAAAAGGAGGACATTATAAAAAATAATTGTGTGTCTTACTTCACTCGTCTAGTCATCATTTAAGGTTTATCTTCTTCCTTCCCCATTCACCTCCAATGAGTGTAATTCCTAGTACCATTTCACATCTTGGGAGATGGCAAAAATTATTACATTTTACTTAATACTTTATATCAGTCTCCAAATGATACTATCCAGCAAACCCTAGTTTTGTAATTATGGAGAGTTCAGTGTTTGATATTCAAACCTGTTACCTTTTATTTTAAATAATTGTGTAAAATTGAAAAAAGTAAGTAGTGTTTCTGTGTCATATAATGGTCAACCTCCTCTGAGGCTTGTTAATTACTTACTGTAATCAGTTGTAAAGCAAACCACTAGATGGCACAGACACAGGTGAGTCAGTTTTGGAACAGTTCTACATTTTTAAAGAAAATGTGTTTCGTGATTGTATTGACTAATTCAAAGAATTGTTTACCTGCATTGCTGTCAGGGAATGATGTCTCCAACACTTACTTTATAAACCTTGGTGGTTTAGATTGGTTTGAAGAGTTAATTTGCCCAATTATATTGGGCTTAAATAACACAGCATAATTTTATGTTAATATTTTAATCTATAACTGCCTAGTGTATTTGGATCTCATGGTTTCTGAGGCTTGTTTTGCCAACTCCTAGCTTAAAATGTTTCTATGTATTAAATTCTACATGTGCTATAATCAAACTTATTCTCTGTCTTCCAAGAAGAGAATATCTCATTTAGATCCTACTCTTTTTCTTTATCGAGATGCTTGAAGGACTAATATTTTTTTTTCGGTGCATCACCTGATTTCTTGTAGATTAGATGAAGTGTTTCTTAAAATATATGGCAGCTAACAAATGACAGATTAAACCAGATTTTTATGGCTAATTTTGCCCTGTATGATGCATTCTAGCAAACAATATTTGAATAAAACATAATGTCACCAGATTGTATGGACGGCTAGTGAACTAGTTTGAAATAGGTTCCTACTACAGTAACACACAAATCTTAGCAGGCTGAACCTAGCCCATCATCCTGTAGCTGTAACATGCATCGTGACGCTCACTATGGTGAAGTCTGTTGGGTTGCTGGAGCTCAACTAATGAGTTTGGTAGAGACACAGTCCCTGCCCTAAGGAAATCACTGGTTAAACAAGGACATAGTCTTTTTCAAGCTCATCTTAAAACTATCTGTCTGCCCTAAGGGCATTAAAAATCCTGCGGATGACCCATCAGGCCATCATTGCCAGTTCCTGTAGCCAAGAGGGCAGAGTGGACTACCATAGCTAGTCACCTTTAATGTCACAGGTTGAAAGACTAGGTACCTATTTATAAGTAAGCTGACAGGAGGTAGCCTTTGGCATAAGTCAAGAGCAAGGCTCAAGCTGTTGCCTTTAAATCGGCAGCAAGATGCCTTAATATATAAAAGCCTTCGTCTGTCCATCCTTAATGCTTTTATTCGCACTCTGATTGGTTGTTTGAAACAACCAATTGGAGTGCTCCAAGAGTGTTCAGGACAGGAGGTGGCGGCGGTGCACTACCATGACGGTGGTGACAGAGCAGAGTGGGATAGGGGGGGCCAGGCCAGCAATGCTAGCCTCACACCAACCTGGCCTGAGGTGGTGGTAACAGAACGAGGAGGGGCCAGGCCAGCACCACTGGTCTCGCCCCCTCCAGCCCTGCTCCCTGCAGGCAGCAGCAGCACAGGTTGCTGGCTGAGGGGTGCGGAGGAGACAGCGGGGCAAGCCTCCCCCCCTCCCCCCCCCGAGGAGATGGGGGGGGGGGTGGTAGGTGGCGGTTTTCCATCCCTGCCTACCCCCCAGTCATTCATGGGGAGGGGAGGCAGGTGGGCTAGGAGGGGAACAGCACCAGACCCGAAGTGGGGGGAAGCGGGCCTGGCCCTAAAGCGGCAGGGGGGGAAGGTTGGAGGAATGGGCCCAGGCCCAAAGCAGCGGGGGTAGGGAGAGCAGGAGTGGGCCTGGCCCTGAAATCATGGTGGAGGGGGGGAGGTCAGTAATGGGCTTCAGTCTGCGCCTGCGCCGCCCCCCCGGTCATTCTTGATGGGCAATTTGTTAGTGCCTTAATATTTCGTCTGCATTTCTTTAAAAACCCTGTGTCCCTATTTCTGTGAGCAGGCCTGCCCTTAAACTGGTTGCCCCCTTCTCAACATCTAGCTGGAAAGTACTCATTTTGCTCATTTTGTGGTGTTTAATAAAGTGTTTTGGGATCCCTGAAACTATTTTTGAGCATCTGTGATTAGTGTGTGATACCAAGATGTCAAGCTTTCTCATGGGTTTCCCTGATTAAATATTTTTTCCAGTTTAAAAGCTCAAGAGAAATGTTTCATTGTTTCCAGTGCTTGTTGCCCAAGAGTCCAGCTCGAATAGAACAATAAAACTGGGCAGCAGAGAAAAAAGTTGCCAAGAACTGGGCGCAACTAAACAGCATAATGTACACAGGAGGTGCAATGCCACCTGCAGCAGCAGTTGTTCATAGCAATTGGTTCTGTTTTCCTTTATGGAGGGTGAGAGGTAGCAGTGGAAAACCTATATATCAGGACTGGGACTTGAAACTGCCTTTTTTTAATATATGTGTATGAAGGTATATCAGGACTGTGCGAAGCTTCGGTCACTGATTCAATTCAGTGGAGATTCGGCCCAATTTGGCGGCCGAATCTCAATTGAATCAGGAGACCCTTTAATCTCTCCCAATCAAATCGGAACCCTCCGAATCAATTTAGAGAGATTCAATGATTTGGACAGACACAGCTTTAAATGTTTTTTCTACATACCTCAAGGTACCAGGCGGCTTGTGAATGCTGAGATGCTGGGGCAGATGGCGCGTCCCACAGGAGTGGGGGGAGGGGTCCCCAGTACACTCAGCAGCAGATCTGGAAGTGGACCAGAAGCGCTTCTGAGTCACTGTAGGGCACGTGGGGGGCCCTTTCCCCCTAGCTCAGCAACTGGTGCTTCCTGGGTCTGGGGGGGCACCCGGGGTTCCCCTGTGGCCAATTGCCAAACTGAGGAAGAGGTGTGGTGTTGCGGGGGGAGAAGGTGTCTTCTGGTCCACTTCCGGGTCTGCCACTGAACACTGGGGGGGGTGGGGGGAACGACATGCTCCATCTGGCCCACCATCACAGTGTTCACAAGTTGGTACCTCGAGGTATGAAAAAACATAAAGCTGTGTCAATGGCTGAATCACTGATTCTCTGAATCAGCATTGAATCTTCAGATTTGGATTCGGCCGAATCGAATTTGGACAGTGATCCAAATCAACTAATTGAATCTCTGTCCTCGATTTCAGGCTGAATCCAAATCTAATACGTCCCATTTCGTACACCCCTAATAGATAGATAGATGTATCATATTTACTCAAATCCAAGATGAGTCCCCTGTCTTGCTATTCAACCTGGGGAAAATAAAGTCTAGGCTTGAATTTGAGTACCAGCTCAGGACGGGGGCATTGAAGCCGCAGTTGGGGCCAGAGCCTCTGCGTGCTCTTATGTTCTGGGCTAAGTTGGAGCCGAAACTGCTATAAAACTTAAGCAGAGGCTGGGAGGGGACAAATAGCAGGGTGACAGACAACAGGAGGCAAGGGACAAGTAGGAAAGGAGCAAGTGGAGGCAGGCTGCCTGCCCCCATCCCCACACTACCCTTTTCCCTGCAACTTGGCTTCCTGCAGCAGTGTAGCGATGAATTTAAGACAACCTTCCAGTAATGGATTACATGGAAGATTATACAAATACATGAAGATTATAACAAATTCATAACTTTCCCTGTATAGAATGTAATTGTTTGCAGTCATCTTAAATTCAGGCATCTTGGATTCAAGTAAATACGGTAGTATTGCAATAGATAAAACACTGAAAAAGACCTAAAAGAAGCTCAACAACTTTTTTTTTCCCTATTATCTTACCTCAGGCCATTGTCAGTACCTTGTGTATAGAAGGAAAATTAGGGTTAATTAGTAGGGTTCATTTCTGTTCCCTGTTTGTGCAGGTCCTCCATGCAACTGGCGGCAAAAAAAATTCTTCTTCAAGCAGGGAAATATTAGATCCACAAAACTGGCAGGGAAACTTTGGCAGTGGAAGTGCTGATGTCTCACTTCAGTGGGCAAGATTAAGTTGATTCCATCCCTTTAATATGTATGTACTGTCTGTCAAGTAGTGTGATGCAAACCGTTCCCTCAGAAGCAACTGTGCCAAGCCTCAAACCTCAAATTGTAATCGCATAGAGACTGTTGCGGCTGTAAACTGCACAGGACGTAGCAAAGTAGAAAAAGCGCGCTTTAGGCCATGGCAACTGCCTAAAATGTTTTTGCTTTCAGGGGACCTCCCAGGACCACTTTAACATGTTTGTGGTTGAATACATAATAAACTATAAATGAAATGCACATTGCTCCAACTGGAGCCTGCCAGAAGGGCAGGGACAACCTTGCTCTTAGAACAAACTTTAAAATGTCCTCCTTAATCAAAATGTGACAGGCTGTCACTTCCTTGTCCAATTGCTTTCTTTTGCAGTCAGGAGTGAATATCCTTTATTGCCAATGGCAATTGTGCCTAGTGCTTTGTGATTCTAAATATGTTAACTTGCTGCAGTTGCAGGAGGCAAAGCCTTGCAGGTGCTGTTACTGCCTTAAGGGAGACAGCTTAAAAAGTACAATCAGTTTGTATTTGTATAATTGAAGCTTGCTTTTTATTCGCTATTATTCATCCTAAACAATTAGTGCATCTTGCCTCTTATCATACAGTCATTTATCTCAGCCAGAACCTGTTTTTTTTCTGCCTACAACTTCAGGATTAGTCCGACATATTTGATTGCTGTGGCCTCCTCTAAAAATCATTCGGGAAGTAAGATTTTCCTGGGGGAAACTGAAATATGTTGCCACTTCACAGTGGTTCATGGTACATTTGATAGATAGCATCTGAAGAAGTGTACTTGGGTTCACAAAAGCTTGTGATATGTATATATCTTATTTAGTTACTCTATAACGCTAGGGCCAGAAATTACGCATAAGCTGGTATAAGTGCTTGGAAACCAGTTCAAATCTGTAACGCAGCAGTTCAGTGCACATAAACCACTTTCAAAATGGCCCAAACCGGTTTAAGATAACCTGGATGGATGTAGCATCAGACTTGACTGATTTAGGTTAAATTGTTTTATTGAACTTCTATCCCACATCCCCTCCAGATTCAAGTAGCTCACAGTCCCCCAACATCCCAAGATGCTTTGCACACACACCCCCTCACAGGGTGGGTGGGCTAGCCTTGGCCCAAGCTGTCTACTTCAGCCAAGCAGGAAGGCACGCTCTTAACACCCCGCCGGCTCCTGGCCTGGGCCACTGTCTGCGCACGTGGCTGCATTTCCAAATCAAAAGTGAATGTCTGGTCACTTGTTTATTGGTTCAATCTATACAGCTTAGACTAGCCTGTGAAGATTGAATCAAGTCAGCCTCAGGCTTTTTGACTGTCTGTACTTAACCTAAAGCTGTGCATCTTTTATGCGTATTCTTTCCCTGCCTTCATGGCACAATTGCCTAATAACAACTTGATTAAGCCAAATGTTTGTACTGTAAATTGAAAGGAAGAAAAATTGATTTAAAAGTTGCAGGATGTAGGTACCACCTCTTAACCCCTGTGTGTTGCATTTGTTTTCACCAATGTTTTCCATTAACCCAGGAACCAGTTTTCCAGCGAGCCTGCTCTGATCTGCTAGAGTGGCTTTGGCAGGCTGCTTCATTTACACATCCAGGCATGCCAACATATTTTTGACCCTGTGTGTGCTGTCAGACCTGTATTTTGGTGTTATCCTGGGTATATACAGCAGTTTGGCAAAGGAAAATGCAGAATAATAAATTAAGACCATTTTTCTTTTCTGCAGGGAACAACTCATTGTCATCAGCAAAGCTAGTTGTGCCAATGTTCTTCATAGCAGTGTTGTCTGTACTATTAAAATGTAACTGCAGCAAGTGAAAATGCTGGCAAGTGGCTTTTTTCAAAACTGGACACTAAAGAAGGTCTGCTATAGAAGTTATACAGCTGTCCAACACCTTTGTGCCTCACTATACATCACAGACTAAACCTTTGCAATTTTTTTAGTGTTACAGCTTTCAGAGATGAGGAAAACCCAACAGGTGTTAGTCTCTCGGCCAAGCTGCTTGAGAATGTCCTGCTTTCTAATGCAAAAAAATGCCTTTTTTGTGCTTTTTGCTTTTTTTTAAGCTCCCCCCGCCCCCGCATTTACTCTGTGAATGAAGCAAGAGAAAATACTGTATATTGGAAAACCATGCAGCTACAGTTGTAATTTTAATTCTTACACCTCACAGGCTAATGGAAAATACAGGGTGATTTGCCTTAGATGGATTTTAGTCACAAGTATGATGTTTGATTATTAGATATATTACAAAACATTTCAATCCTTCAAACTAGGTAGTATAATCTACAATGAGCCATTATCACCATTTCAGCTTTTTTTACCTGGACAATGAGGTTTTAAACCCTTTCTCTGGTTTTTGTATCAAAATTAACAGGGCAATAAAATCTGTTTTTCAGCTTTGGCCAGAGTGTTTCACTGATAAATCACATGCAAATCCTTTTGGCAGGGTTTTACACTGCACCTGAGTAGCCTGAGTTCTTGCTGGGCTTTTCAACTGTGCAGGACAATGGAAACATGCACAACAGGGGTGATGAGTTGATATCAATTCTGTTCTGGAAGTACATGTGTGGGTAGGACTACTTGAGGAATGCTCTAGCAAAGGTGTGCAACTCAATACTACGCTTAACACACATCTGGGATAGTTTTATTTGTATTGTTCTTCAAGTGAATTTACCATGAAAGTTAGTCTGGAAGAAAAGCTGCTAAGTTGTGTGACAATGATTTCAGGTTAATATATATAATTGCATTAAACTGTTAAATATTCAGAGTAATATACTTGTGTGTATATATAATCATTGTGTCACAATGATTTCAGGTTAATATAATATATAGTCAGCTACGTGTGTGTGTTACACACACACACACACACGTAGCTGACTATATGCCTTGTGCACTGGAATCTGTACACAGTCTTTTGAGGCTACAGATGACCAGATTACATAGTCTTTTGCCTTAATAAGATCATTTGATCTTTATAAAAACTTTTTTCCATGAGTTGAGTGTAGCTTTGGCCACATTTTTCAATACTGGACTGATATCAAGAAGTTGTTGATACAGAAATGACTCTTTTACCATATGTCACTTTTCATGATTTCATCTCCTGAAGGAACTTTCCTTTGCCCTCCAATAAAGCTTAGTTTACCTTAAGGTCTGCAGGCATATGAAGCACAGCTGCCCCTAAGAAACAGCTGTGCAAGTACCAAGCCTGCTGCAAGCTGCATTCTCTTTAAAAGCATGAAAAAAAAAAAAATCACAGTGGCCTTCCACTCACACAAATTCATGCACAATTCAGGCTCTGGCATCACTATGTTCATTTATATATGCAAATGAAACAGGAGCAAGAAGTTGATAACTAATCCACTCATGCACTTGAAATACAATTCTAATAAATCTGTCTCAGTACCATCAAACTTAACTCCAATTCAAATGCCTGAACCAGTTTAAACATGCTGAGACTTTCAATGTAAATAAGTGCTCCAAATCTCTGTGTGAGATCCTAAATCGTGACTAGAATGAAACAATGGGTGGCAACAATATCCTTAAACAATTATTTTAAGATGATTTTACCTACCAAACCAAATGTCAAAGTGCTCCTTTTCATATAAGAGATGATGAAATCCCTAATACACAGTCTAGGGCTGGATCCTATTGTCACTACAGTGAAGGAAACTTAAGAAGTTTGGAAAAAAGGAGGAGCAGCATTTACAAGTCAAATCTTATTTAACTAGTTTCTACAACAATGAAATGTACTTGCCTCTGTGGGCAGCCGCCCTAGCAGGGCCTATCCTAGTAAGACTCTGGGCACAAAGCTAGAAAACGCCTTGCCTTGCCAGGAGACCCCTTGCCCTTCTGCCAGAGTGCAGTGGCAGAGCAGAGGTTTTCAGATGCACATGTGGATCCTTGTTGCTTCCAGGCTGGAAGCCATCACCAGCTCAGCCCATCAGGCCAACAAGACTAATCTGGAAGCTCTCAAGAAGGATGGTCTCAAGTTTTCAAATGTGCATGTTTGGTTTTGTGCTAAAGATGTCAGGCTGGCCCTTGACACCATAAGGAAAAATCCCATACTGTTTGTCAATGAGAAATATGTTTAAATATGAATGAGGCAAAGTTTTCATTAATGTTGAAAACATGCTCTGTTTGGTTTTTAACCAGCTCCAACCACTCATGCACCCCTCACTCCACCGCATCACTGATCTTTTACCAATAAAAATAAGTTATGAACTTACAAAAAAACCCTCCACCTTGGGTCACCATGTTATCTTCACCCGCTGTTCTGCTACATTTTGGTATAGCTGGTTGGGCATGGCTGAGCGGGGAACTATGGGCCAGGTTCTCTGTAGTGTGCATCAGTAACTGGAGTAAGTGTGCTGTGTCCGCACAACCCACAAGCTTTGTGGCATGCACATGCTGAAACATTGCAGGGATAAGATCAGTAGGAAGCCTTAGCTGCTATGAAGATACAACAGTGCATTTGTCTAGCAGGGACAGAGCCTGAGAAAGTACCATTTTGAGCAAAAACCTTGAAGGCAGCTCTCCTGATTTCTAGTCCCATGCTTCACTTATAAGCATTTCTCCTCATTTAAGCATCTTAAATGGGTCAACTCAATTTTTGTCTGCAATTACAGACCTCTTTAAAGCATCTTCCGATTTTCTTTTTCTTGAGACCATATTAAAAGGTTTCTTTAATTTTTTGCCTGCCTGTCTCTTGAAAGGCCTTTCTGTGCTGGTGTCCATTGCTGCATGGGCCACTGCTTGCACACACTGTTTAGGCAACAACCATTAAGTAAGGGCTCCTAAAGCAACTGTGAATGGCAAGCATTGCCTACCAGGATGAATGCTGTTTGAGTAGAGCTTCACAGAGCTGTTCACCAAAGATTCAGCCAGGTTGAACTCCCCCCCTGCTTGGAAGAACTGGCAAGCTCATTGCTGAGGACGAGCAGCTTTGAATGCAGCCAGGACTGCTTCACTGGCTTTATCTGGAGGTTTAAAGCCTACAAGAGGAACAAGAATAGAAAGACCCAAGGTGAATTCTTGGCCCTGCTAGTATCTGTGGGAGTTTCCTGACACAACTGGGGTCTATGGAAGTTTTGCCATTGAATTAATTCAATGGGGCCAAGAGATTATTCCTACTCAACACAGACAGCACAGTTACCCATGTGACACTTCCTTCACTCGCCTGCACTAGCACTCTGTCACTCTTGCCTTGTCACTCTGAAGGGATCATGATTGAATGAGGCAAGCCTCCCTTCATGGGTTAGGTTTTGCCACACTCAAGTCACATGTGTTACTCTACTCAAATACTCAGACAAATCCATTTCAATGAGTGAAGCACTCCCCAGGGAGATGTAGGGCAGCAGACTCTAGCCCTCCATACACAATGTTCTTTGGGATAGGAAACATCTTTGTCCCATGTCTGAGGCCCTGATCTGTGACTGGAGCTCCTACACTCTTCATAGTTTCATAGTAGCTAGGGTCAGGAGGGACCTGAACAGATCATCTAGCCTGACCCCCTGCCACAGGCAGGAAAGA
>NW_005841905.1:2342856-2349323 GCF_000455745.1 Alligator sinensis
TTGCAGCCTCTCTCTCCCTTCAAGTGTGTCCACCTCGCCCCACATCTTAGTGTCAGACAGCGTGCTTTCCACCCCCTCGTCCAAGTCTCTGATGAAGATGTTAAACAGTGCGGGCCCGAGGACCAAGCCCTGGGGTACCCCACTGCTCACATCTCACCAGGTTGAGTACAACCCGTCCACCACTACTCTTTGGGTGCACCCCATCAGCCAATTTTTTACCCATCCAACTGTACAGGCATCAATGCCGCAGTCACTTAATTTATTGATGAAGATGGGGTGAGAGACAGTGTCAAAGACCTTCTTAAAGTCTAGAAAGACTATGTCCACAGCGACACCATCATCCAAGGATTTAGTTACTTGGTCGTAAAAGGCAATCAGCTTGGTCTGGCAGGACCTGCCTTTGGTGAACCCAAAGCCCCTGAGCATGAACCTGATTGCCCCTGAGCATGATCTCCCCTGCAGGCCCCCCACAGATATGCTCCTTGATGACTCTCTCCAAGATCTTCCCGAGCACCGAGGTGAGGCTTACAGGCCTATAATTACTTTGGTCCTCCTTCTTCCCCTTCTTAAAAATAGGGACCACATTAGCCAGTTTCCAATCCTCCGGCACCTGGCCAGATGACCACAAATGCTCATACAGCCGGGCCAAAGGCTTCGCGATGACCCCTGCCAACTCCCTCAGCACCCTTGGGTGGAGGGCATCTGGACCTACAGATTTAAAAGTGTCTAGCCCTTCCAGAAGATCCCGAACTACATCTGCACTGGCTGAAGGCTTGATAGAGTTATCCCCAAGATTGTCCCTACCTCTGGTAGGTGGGATATCCCGGTCCCTGTTCAGGAAAACAGAGGCAAAGAAACTGTTAAAAATAGCTTTGTTGTCTGGCATGGCCACCAGATTACCGTTTGTGTCTTGCAGGGGCCCTACATTGCCTGGTGCCCTCTTCTTGCTCCCAGTGTACTTGAAAAAGGACTTTTTGTTGTCCTTAGTCCTGGACATTAGCCTCTGTTCCATCTCTGCCTTGGCCTTCCTAATAGCCCTCCTACACTCCCGGGCTGAGGAGTGCAGCCAACAGAATTAGAAAACAATAAGTAATACATAGCTGGTCCCAGTGAGCTCATGTATGGATTTACCTTGTGCTTGGAACAGTTTCCTGCACCTCCAAGAGCTCTTGGTTAGATCTAGGTTGGGCCCTGGGTTGACGCATAGAATCACAGCTTCTGCCTATTGCTTACTCCTACTCATGATGACATATATACAGTTAAAATGCCTATGATGTAGTACCAATCCTTAAACATGGATTAATTTAAATCAGGGCTGTCCAACTCGCAAGGAGTTAATGTACATCCTCCCTCCCCCCCCCCCCCCCCCGCTTTTCCCCCCTTTCACTCCAGCTAGTGCAACAGCCAGGGTCTAGGCTCCCCAACCCTGTCTCAGCTTTCACTTCCTGCTCCCACCCCAGGGGGCAGAGTGGCACAGCCCACAGTGCCAAGGACAGAAGTGCAGGGATGTGTTAGGGGGCAGGGAGCTGCTCACATGCCCAATGCAGAACTGGAGGGCATGGCCTGGGAGCCCATGGCTTGCACTAGTGTGACCCACACGCCGTGTAGGCTCCCGGCCCCTTAGAACAGCCCCGAATTAAAGCAGAAAAGGAGGTCTCCTATTTCCTGTTTGCTATGATTGTTCACATGCCATGCCTTATATCGGCCTCAGCCCAAGAAGAAAAACGCATGCACTTGTAAGTTCACATTCTGGCCCCTCACTTGAATCAGTTCTTCGTCCAAAGAATGAAGGAAACTTAATTAAGGGAAATTAGATTTTTCTTTTGCTCCCTCTCTCAATTCTTTTTTCTTTCATTGTATAAATCTATAACCATCCAGTTTCACTTGCCCTGAATTTTTCCTGGCTAAAGTCAGCCTCTTTATGAATCCTGTCCCTATGGCTGGGAAAATGGCCTGAACTCCGATGTTTCATCCCCATCTTTGGGTGTTGACAGAATGACTTCACTGAAGCAGATGCTTTTAAGAAGCAGGCTTCTCATCTTCTGAGGGAGCAAATAACGAGTATTTCTAAAGAGAAGTCCCAGGAGAAGATGCTCACACACCTCCTTGGGCTAGTGTTTCACTGAGTTTTCCCCTGCCACAAATGACTTGGCTTGAACAATGGACCCATAATGCTAACAGGAGCCTGCTGGTGCATACAGCTACTCTTCCTCTTCTCTGTCTTCCAGAAAGAATCAGCCAGAGCAGGAGTCCTAGTAAAAGCGTGCTTTGAAAATGGAGCTAAATCTTAGGCTTCAGGGTTGGATGCATCATTCGCCATGCCAGGGAAGGACATTTAGCACAAAAAAATCAATTTTAACTAATATTTTCAAAGCAACAACAAATCTGTCTAGATGCTCTCGTCCTCCTTGGTTGGATTACATGAGATATTCAGCCCCATGAACTGGTATGTTCTGAGCCATGGCAAACTAAAGTAAATTAAAAAATGGAGGCTGTCCTGAGCCCTCCAACAAAGACTGGGAGCAGTGAGGAAATGCTGATTACCACGCCAGGCAGAGGAACTCTGCCTCTGGTTTAAGCAGAGAAGGGGCAGGGTACTCAGCTCCACTGCTCCTAATTATAATCCTTGATTCTGGGACACTTACCAAAAGCAGGTGCTGCTAGAGGTTTTCATGGAATATAAAAAAGATTTTTTCATTGAAAAGGTTCAGAGTCAACATCCCTTATTGTGAGAGGCTGGAGAGGATTCTTGTCCTTGGCATACCTGCTGAAATTCTGCTGCCAAACTAAAGACATCTGTACCAAACCCCACAACCCCAAGAACTGGCACAGGAAGTCAGCAAGGGAAGTTCCCACTTTCCTTATAGGGAATGCTGGGGATTAGGCTCACAAGCCAACAGGCTAAGGAGAGAGGGGCAGACAGCTAAATAAACATTAACACTGAGGTACATACACATAGGATCTGGGTAATAGGAAGTATACAATGACACTTTGATGAAATCACCCAAGAACAGGTAACTGGTAGAAAACACTAACACCGAACCTTCCCACAACTCCAGGGAGCTCCAAACCAGCCTCTGGTCCCATAAAACACTTAATTGCCATCTGCCAGTGCTCCACATCTGAGCCCTGCTGCTGCAGGTTGCAGTCCTAGCTCCGCCACTCCTTCTGACTCTCTGGCCACACGTCTCCCTCTCTCCCATGCCAACCCATGCTCCCACGCTGCTCCTTGGGAGTTGTTGTGCTTCTTGCAGTTCATTCCTCCAGTCTCCTGGAGGCTTCTAGGCATTGCAGTTCATATTACAACATTACAGTACATGATGTTCAACATTACAGTGCATTACACATCATTGGGTTGAACCAATAGTGAACCTCTCCCTCCCTGCCTCCTGATTTTACCTTTGGCAAGAAGGACCTCATACACACCATTGCAAAGAGTAAGATATTACATTTTTTAAACCAGTCAGACTACACCAAATTTCAGCGCTGTCCAAAGCAGTGTTTTTGCCTGGATGCCTCCTGACCTACAAAGTTTTCATCCACCCTTTCAAAAGATGCATGTTGCATGCCAATGCTACATCATCAGTACATGTATGAGATCATCCATAAGGTTCTGCACAGGTTGAGAGAGACTGAGACTTTCAGGTTAAAGTAGATGGAACAGGATAGCTACCAGCAAGGAGTGGGATCATGGAGGAAAGTTGTTGAACTAGGGGATGACATTCTTATCTCCAAGTTTTATGCAACTCTCACTGAAGTTAATGGATATCTTCTCCTTAGTTTCAATGGACCTTTGATCAGGCCCAGAGTGACTTGTATTCCCTTACAGCCTAAATACAGTAGATGGTTGATTTGATCTAATCTCCCCTAGCAGGCTCTCACCCTCACAAATCACACCACAAAAAGCAGTCTAGTGTTCCCATGTGAAGGCCCAGCATCTGGCACTACCTCCACTTGACAGCCTTCCAACCCCCAGCTCCCATAGGAGCCCCAGAGCAAGTCCTTTGGAGAGATGCTCTCATATGGTTTAAACTATTCAATTCCTGTTTTTATTATTCCTGGCAAAAGGACAGTGATTAACGTCAATGATTGTGGACAATCTAATGTAATTACTCATTAACATTTATAAAATAGAACCGAGCTGCTACAGCAAGACGTGCTTTATGGATTCACAGAGTTTAAGGCCAGAGAAAGCCATTAGATCATCTAGTCTGACCTCCTGTATATCACAGACGATTACATTTCAAAAGCTCACCACTGCAGAGAACTTGTGTTTGGCTGGAGCTTTCCAGAAAGGAATCCAGGCTCTAGTGGAGAATGTCAAGAGAAGCCCTGGCAGTTTGCTCCAATGGTTTGTCATCTGTTAGAAATACGGGTCCGTTCTTCCTCCTGGCTGTCCAAAGGTCAGTTCTATCCAGCAAAGCAACCCAGCTCTAACTGGGCAAATGTCCCCCTTCCATGGGGACAACCACAATCCAGCTCCAGTTGTATTTTGAAGGTGTAAGTGGGAATTGCTACTGTCCTTTCTGTTTGAATGGAGACAATTACACCTGCAGCAAACTGACTAGCCAGACAATAAATTAGTGGAACACATAAATTACTTAAAACTACAGATAAATTAGTCTCAGAGATAAAATTAATGGAAATTCTGATCACTTGCAACTATCAAGTCTGCCAACAATGTGATTCATTCAGCTCTGCTCCAGTGACACCACCAGTGCTCTTTTATCTGCGGACTTCAGAGTCCAGTCCAAATTCCAGAGGTGACAGGAATCTTCATGTTGACTTCAGCGGGCTTTCAATCAGGTTGATAATACGTCTGCCCTTCTGAAACAAAATCTTCACAGAGCTTAGGCACACAGAGGACCATTAGACTATATACTTGACTTCCTCTAGATTACAGACCATTTCATTTCATCAACATATTCCTGTGTCGAGCCCAAAATAGTTAAAGCATTTTAGTGCTGAGGGGACTTCAGTATTGGGTGTGACTGGTAGAGAATGAGATACAAACATATCACAACTAATCAATTCCTTGCCATTACAGGGGCCTTTGGAGTCATAATATATCCCGAAGCTCTTTGTATGAGATCTGTGTCCTAGGTTGCAAAGAAAGACAAATTCTCACCAATCAATTCCTTCTCAACTCCAAACCTAGGCATCTGAGCTTCACACAACTAAATGAAAAAAAACAAAACAAAACTAGAGGAATTGCCATACCTAATCCACAACTGTCACTGAATAATGACCACATGGTAATTTTCATTTGCTCTCAGCTGGCTGGAACTGAACTGGACCAGAAGGGAAAGGATTAGTATTCCATTATCAATCACCTGAGCAGTCAAGTCATCCCATGAAATGAAAACCTCATCCTGTGCATTAGCCCTCGCAATCAAACCGTGGTGCAAACAGCTACAGTGTGCAGCAACAATTAATGCATCACCAGCAAATGAAAATGGATGTCTCTGTTTTTATGTTTTGTGAATGTTAAACATGTAGGACCTGATCCGCAGAAGAATTCAGGGCTACACAGAGGGCTTGTCTATACCACTGAAACAGCAGGTCCCAACCCCTAGGGTCTGACCACCCACTTATGCCTGCAGGCACTTTCCAAACCTGGACCTTAATTTTAGACTTAAGTGCCTGCAGTGGTAGGAAGACAGCATTTAAGCAACTAAATCCATTTGTGAATCCAGCCCTTATTTTAACTTCACATCTCCAGCAGTGACTGAAAAAGGACACTGCAAGGATTGTCCTCACATAGTAGGACTGTTGCAGAGTCTCATGAACTGGTTGGGAAAGACCTATCGAGTCATTTAGCCTCGTGTTCTCAGCCTCTGCAGAAACTCTTCCATCTGCCTGCACCTAGCAGACTCATTTGACAGCACAGAAAAGGCAGTGGTCAGGATTATCCCTTTGGATCCTGATTTAATCCAGGTCTCCTCCACCTGGTGCAACACCAGAATCAAAGAAAGCTACTTATTCCCTTCTGAAGGCAAGGAAGCAGCCTGGCTAGATTATGATCCTGTAGGGCATGAATGGAGGAAGGAGAAAGAGAAGAATAAAGATTAAACAGGAGAATCTGAGAAGAGAGTCACAGATGACATCAAGATGGGCTGAATATATAGGAAGGAGGAGGAAAAAAAGGAGCGTTTCAGCCTCAGAAACAATCAACATTCCTTGTGCTGAGGAAGTGCATTGTGCACAGGGGTTTCACAGCAGGGGGGTATGGATTAAATATTGCTGGTTTCCCACTTGACGCAGTTTCAGCAGGTTTACCTGGAACATGTGGATCTTATTGCAGCTCTTCTGTGATAGCACTTCATTCTTACGAGTCGGCGGCTAATGACATCCATGCCTAAGCCCCGAGAGCTCCCCATACTTAGCCGCCTGGCCAGCGCAGCCGGGAGAGTGGAGAGAGCCGCGTTCCCCGCAGGGCCCTGGAGGGGGAAGGGATCCAGGCACCC
>NW_005841905.1:2349485-2352595 GCF_000455745.1 Alligator sinensis
GCCCCGGAGCTTCCCGCCGCCCCCCTGCGGGCTGCCAGGGGCCGGGGCACTGAGCCTGAGCCCGGCTCTCTACCTGCCGCCCCGAGGCGCGTTTCCACGGAGGCTTCGCATCCGGATCCACTCCGGAGCAAGCCGGGAGCGCCGACAGCTGGGGCTTGCTCCCGCGCTGTGGGCGGGGCTTACCAGCCCGCGGTTCCGCTTTGTGGCTGCACGTGGGGGTCCGCGTTGTTACGCTACAGACTGGTGCGCTCTTTTTCTCTCCCGCTGAGATCGCGCCGCTACACCGCTGCTTCCAGATCTGATCTGATCTGATTTGATTATTCTCTTCTCTTCTCTTCTCTTCTCTTCTCTTCTCTCTGCTTCCAGTTTTGGAAACACCTGGCAAGCTGTGCTGTGATTTACGAAGTGAAAGTGTTAAATGGGGCCACCAGCTGTAAGACTGACAGAGCTTTATGAGTTTTATTAGGTGCCCTATTATGGAAAATAAACTTTAATCCGCCCATAAAACCAGAATCTGAAAACCATATTTGCCCTTGTAGTCTGGAACAGTGCAGGTATTCTTGTGAGACGCTGGGGCTTTAAAGAGATTAGTTTTATTGAGACAGACACAATACACCGGTAGGACTTTGAAACCTCCTCCATGAATAGCTGCTTATATCCTGCTGGTCCTCCCCCCCAAGTTAGAAACACATTTGGACACAGGCTGTTGGCATACAGTAAATCTCTAGTCCAATCGAGTTCGTTTTCCTGTTTAACTATTAGACATTTAACCGTAGAGCAAGTGGCAAGAGGTGGATCCTGCCCGAGGCTGAATTCGCGTCCAGCTCGTTGTGCGCTGGGGTTACTGGGTTTGCCTTGTTCGGGTTGTAAGGGGAGGCGGGTCCTGCTACTGAAGTGGCCCTGTCCGAGCGGTGTGCTGGTGGGGTGCAGGCCAGGCCACACCGTATTTGTAAAATTGTGACGATTATTTTCAAACCCTGAATTTTTAGAAGTTTTTTCCCCCTTCCTGGAGGGCAGATCGGAACGACTGGAAATATTTTTGTAAACTCAAATCAAATCCTATCTACTTAGACCCCACTAAAATACGCCAATATTTGCATATAAGGAAATGGCGTTTGGAACAGGTTTCTACTTTAATAACCTTTATCTATATTCTACTTCAATAAACGTATTGTATCCATATACACACGTGTTAGTATCATATATCCGATACTACCAGGCACGTGAAATACAGCCTGATGTCTGCATGGGATTAGTACTAACGATAAGGAAAAAAACCAAAAACCAGTGTTAGTTCTTCAGCTGTGCCTAATTTAAAATGTAATCTGTAAAGCAAATTATTTCTGTATTAGCTTGCCACCCGCAGTATGTCGGAGGAATATTAAACGAACACTACGTAAGGTTAGCACCCGTTTGTAAGCCGTATGTATGTGTGTTTGTATATGTATGTGTATGACATATTACTATATATGTAATATGCATACACATATATAGTAAATGTATGTAACTATACATATGTACTAATATATAATATGTATACGTGTGTGTGTATATAACTGGTCCCACAGAGCACATGTATGGATTTACATAATTATGGATTTACATGGGTATTAAAGCTTAATAAAATATATATGGCTTTAATAACCACGCAAATCCGTAACTATATAACTATATGGCTTTAATAACCATATATCTATATACACTTATCATATATATATGATACTTACACGTGTGTGTATAGATATAATGCACACATGGATAACTATATATATGTGTGTGTATAACCATGTTATATTATATATATATATATATATATATACCATGGATAACCATATTATATATATAAGTAAAATATAGATGGATTACAAACCTGTGCTAACCTTATGTGATGCTTGTTTAATATTCCTCCAATATACTGCGGGTGCCGAGGCGTCAAGCTAATACAGAAATAATTTGCTTGACAGATTACATTTCGAATTAGGCACACGTGAGAGCTAACACTGTTTTTCTTCTTATCGCTAGTACTAAACTCATCCAGGCATCAGCATGTATTTCACGCGCCGGGTATGGCCAAATCTTTATAGAAGTCATTTATAGGGGCCATATTGTTTTCATTTCAAAGGTTAACACAGGTTTGTAAAACATTCACTTAAAGAGTGCCGAGGAGTGGGGACGCTCTATTTCACAGGCTTGGATTCTCCGCTGGAAAGTCGGGATCTGGGGACCAGCTTTACATATTCAGCCCCAGGGGCAAATTCTGTGGCGGGCAGACCCCTTGGGAAGAGGGCAGGGGCACCCGGGCTCCGGCTTGCGGAGCAAATTGCCTTTCAGCAGCTGTCAGCGGACGGGGATCCAAGTCAGCCGGAGTTAGGAACTGGAACACTAGAAAATATTTTTGCTCCTGTCCACCCTGATTTAGAGCAATCACCTTAACTAGGACAAAGCAATGCGAACGAAACCAGGACTGTTCAACTAAGCCCGATTCTGGTCTCGGTTAACAGCAGATGCTCGGTTTATCTTTATCCCGGGGCAAAGGTTTTGATCCTGAGATCCTGCAAACTTACAAGCTCGTTGCCCCACTTCTAGTACCCGGGATAAACACTTCGCCACGGGACCATGGAGGCCCATTCGAATTAATTGCCAGTCCATCTGCGTGTGTAAACGATTGTCCCGGTCTGTGCTGATTCGAATTAACCCCGGATTAAACCAGACGGCTGGTGCCAGCTGAGGCCCACAACTCACAGGCACATTCTGTTCCTGGCTACCCCGAGGGTCAGCAGCGCGACCCGGCAAAGTGACTCCGGATTTAGACCCTGTGTGGCTGGGGCACCGCGCCTTCGAGCCCCAGGCGTTCACACGGCCGGTGGGAGGGAGCAGCGGGGGCAGAGCCGCGCTGTAATTCCTGAGCGGGAATGAATGGCTCGCGTGGCCCCGAGTCGGCCGGGATGAGCCAGTGATTATAGTTAAATCCGCTATAATTGATTTGGGGAAGCGCCGCACTGACAGGAACGAATGGATCGTTCAATTTATTAGCGAGATAAATCCCGCAGCTATTAAGGCGCTGGGCGGGCGGGCGGCACGTTGCGCTGCCTCCACCGCGGAGCTGCCCG
>NW_005841905.1:2352910-2354002 GCF_000455745.1 Alligator sinensis
CAGGACCCCCAGATCCCTCCTCCCCTGCACCCTCGCACCCCTCGCACGGAGGCAGGCGGCCCCGGATCCAGCCTCCCCCGGGAAAGCTCCAGGACGCAGACAGCAGCAAGGGGCTGCGTTTGGTTTTATTTTAATCCCAGACCCTGGGTTGATTGCCGGTATTTCTGACCGGGACACAGCTCGCTTTGCCCCGGCCTGCATCTCACGGCGGGCGGGCACCTAGCCGGGTCTCCCCGCCCGGGAGGGGCCGCCCAGGGGCGCAGCAGCCGGTTGCTGGATGGGAGCTCTGGGGTGAAACGTTTCTGCAGCTCGAGTTGCCGCTCCCGGGTGCTCGGCGGCGCGTCTGCACGCAGCCGAGGCCAAGGCGGCTGCAGCCTGAGGCAGGAAGGCGCCCAGCCCCGGACACGGAGAGCACCGAAGGGATCTTGGGGAGGAAGAGCCGGTCTCCCCCTGCCACCCCCCTGCGCAGCTGGCTCGGCTTCCTTCTGCGGGGCAAAAATGGGAGCGGGGGAAAGGGATCCGGCCTCAGATGCGGGCGCAGGCAGGGGGCAGGTCGTCTGGGCCGGGGCACCGCCGCCCGACTGCACCGGCTGGAGGGGGAGAAAACGAACCGGCCCGGGCCCGGGCGCTGCGAGGGACAGAGGCAGCGCCGGGAGCAGGACGGGATCCTCTCCCAGCCCGTCCCCTCGGGCGCTGGAAGCACAACTTCGTTTCCCCCCATCACGAGCGGGGCAGATCCCGACATTAGGCCCGAGATCGGTCCCGAAATGAGGGGCCAGGCGGGCTCCGTACAAAACCCTCCTTTATTGTACAGGCGCGGGGGAAGCCGGGCAATAATTTAGCATGCACGCGTGTCCCTTCTCTGTTATAAATACAATATACAAAAATAAAGACGGTCCAGTCCGAGGTTTCCAGCGGCTCCAGCGAGGAGGAGAAGCGCGGGGCGTTCCCGGCACTCGGGCTCCGTGTCCCCGGGGAGGTTTTCCAGCTGTGCCTTAATACTGTCGTGAGCCGCGAGCCCGGGTCAGGACCCGCTCCCGGCCGCCGCCCCGCCGCTCACCTGCCCGGCGCCCCCTCCGGGCGGGCGACTCG
>NW_005841905.1:2354708-2355323 GCF_000455745.1 Alligator sinensis
AGGCCAGCCCCCGGTGCGGGGGAGCGGCTCCCGCCCAGCGCGGGCCAGTACCCACCTGGGTCTCCGTGAGCATGAGGGACGTGGCCACCTCGAAGCGCTTGGGCCGGGACAGGTACTTGTTCAGCTTGAACTGATGCTCCAGCTCAAGCAGCTGCTGGCTGGTGAACGCGGTGCGGGGCCGCCGGCACTTCCCCAGCAGGTTGGACTGCGCCTGGGCTGGAGACACGAGGGCGCGGGCGGTCAGCGGGGCCGGCACCAGAGCCATGGGGTGGGAAGTGAGGGGAGGCGGGGAAGCGGGGTCGCTGGTGCCCCGAGGGCGCGGAGAGGGGCAGAGAGCCTGATCCCATAGTCCAGGGGCAGTGGTGGCCTTAGGGTTGTTGGGTTCCCGGGCAAGAGACTCGTTTGGGGCCCCTTAGAGGCTTAATTCTGATGAGCCACTTCCTTGCAAAAACGTCACCCCCCAAAAAATCTGCCCCCCTAAAGTGTGGTCGCCCGGTTTGCCCTCCTCTAAGGCCTCTACTACCAGGGGGCACCCAGAGGTGACCTTCCTTCAAGCAGCCCGGGCCATGCTGCAGCCCCGGCCTCCGTTTCCCTGCCACGTCCACCGACCCCACG